>NC_048322.1:5893871-5944424 GCF_013100865.1 Trachemys scripta elegans | reverse complement strand
AGACTCCAACGAGAGACTGCTGAGCTAGAATTGATATGCAAACTAGATGCAATCAACTCTGGTTTGAATAAGGACTGGGAATGGCTGAGCCATTAATCTATCTCCCCTTGTAAGTATTCTCACACTTCTTAACTGTCTGTACTGGGCTAGCTTGATTATCACTTCAAAAGTTTTTTTTCTCTTAATTAATTGGCCTCTCAGAGTTGGTAAGACAACTCCCACCTGTTTATGCTCTCTGTATGTGTGTATATATATCTCCTCAATATATGTTCCATTCTATATGCATCCGAAGAAGTGGGCTGTAGTCCACGAAAGCTTATGCTCTAATAAATTTGTTAGTCTCTAAGGTGCCAAAAGTACTCCTGTTCTTCTTTTTGCGGATACAGACTAACACGGCTGCTACTCTGAAACTTGTCATTATAAATGGGTTGGGTTCGTTTGCCGCGCAGACTGCACAGTTTTCCAAAAGTTGTTTTTTCAAGCAGTGGTAAATGGTTTTTACGACCACGGCCCTAATAATCTCGGCCACAACATCATCTTTGCAGCTCTGCTGGTCACCCTTCTTACTTTTTACAGACTTTTTTAAAAAAATCTTGCTTCATGCAAAACCAACAGGTGCATATCATGGTTATTCTTCTCAAAGGACGCCTCTCTTTATTCTCTTCATCCTCTGAAGAGGTCTGCCAAAAACAGAGAAAAACGTAATTTAAATTCTTTGTTGCAATCACTTAAAAATAAAAAAGGCCTACTGTTTACTTATGCTACCTCAATCGTACCCTCATCTGATTTTGAATCATCATCCCCGACAAACGCACTGTCGGTCCCCATGGCACCTTCCTGTTATTAAACACAAACATATAGCCATGTTTAACCCCCTTATATATATGCTTATATTTATATTTCTTTCAAGATTCTCTAAGTAGCTTTTACCTCATCATGTTCTTTTGGGTCTACATTTGACAATCGCTCGCTGCACCCCCAGACTGTCATTTGATCCTGAATCACCACAGGCAGGGGCTCCATTGGTCATTGTTTCAGCGACCTATTATTAAGCACAAACGTCTAGTGCTGCTTAACCAGTGGCTTACATAGAGCTATTTTCTTTTCTTTCAAATAATTTAAATGGCTTTTACCTCATCATGCGCTTCTGTTGCTTTGAGAGTAACAATGTTGCCATCTTTCCAGGACTCGGGGTCTATCAGTTGGTTCTCAACATCACTATCCACCGACGGTCCCTCGGTTGCCATGTACTCTTATACAGGTTCTTCTTCCATTCCTATCTATTATAAACAAAAATATTTAACCATCAATATTTATAAAACATTTGTAATTTTTCATTAATTTTTTATAAAAAGGGTCTTACCTCTGCCTTCGAATCTGCTTCCTCCAAATCCGGCAACAAAATTTTTTGCGCTTTATCCTTTTTTTCTTTTACCAAGGGCTGTGGCTCCATAAAGACTTCCTGTTTCTTTGGTTCAATTTCAGGATGAAATACAGAGTTGGGCAAAGGTCCTGCCTCATTAGCAAAATAAGCGTAAAGGGGTCTTCTCTTCTGAACACGCTCTGGTGCACCCAGGGATAGTTCCAGCTTTTTGGTGTGTGTAGGTATCTTGTACATGCACATGTCTTTGTGTCTAGGCTCCCGGTTCTAAAACTCCACTCGCAAAAATACGTGGCTTTATACATATGGCCAAATGCTCATTGGTTAGAGTTTTTCAAATAACCACCCCACGATAGTCCATTTATAAAAGGCTCTTGTTTAAAATCTCGGGACTACAGGATTGGTTCAACAAGAGCATTCTGTGACCTAGCTGTAAAACAGCCTCTGATTGGTCCAGCAAAAGTCAGGGCTAGCTCCCCAGAAACGTGGAACAAACCAGCTATCATTTCATTACTGGCAGTGGCAGGATAAGATGTTTCTCTCTGTATATGTTCAGTAACACAAACACTCTTTTCTTGAATAACTGCTCTTTACCAACAGCTCTCCTTACTCAACCACATCCAATAACCTTTCTTTCCTTTTTTTCTCTAAACCTTACCCAAACTTCCTTTTGTAAATTTAAACTCTCTCACTCTAGTCTTTCAACCTTTTTCTCTCAATGTATCCAAGCACAAACACACACAACACTTCCCCTATTAAAACACACACCATTTCTTTTCAAAATGGCTGACGGCACCAAACTTCGGCACCAATGGAAATGGGAGGGCAGGACAAAAGCCCCAAATGGGGCGTGGAAACCTGTCAAAAATGCATGGTGATGAATGCTATCGAAGGGTATACTACTCGTGTTAGTCTGGATCTGTAAAACGCAACAAAGAGTCCTGTAGCACCTTATAGACTAACAGATGTATTGGAGCATAAGCTTTCATGGGTGAATACCCACTTGGTCAGACGCACAAAAGCTTATGCTCCAATACATCTGTTAGTCTATAAGGTGCCACAGGACTCTTTGTATCTTTATTAATGATCTGGATGATGGGATTAATTGCACCCTCAGCAAGTTCGCAGCTGACACTAAGCTGGGGTAAGAGGTATATACACTGGAGGGTAGGGATTGGGTCCAGAGTGACATAGACAAATTGGATGATTGAGCCAAAAAAAATCTGATGAGGTTCAACAAGGCCAAGTGCAGAGTCCTGCACTTAGGTTGGAAGAATCCCATGCACTGCTACAGGCTGGGGACCGACTGGCTAAGCAGCAGTTCTGCAGAAAAGGACCTACGGGTTACATTTGATGAGAAGCAGGTTAAAAGTCAGCAGTGTGCCTTGTTGCCAAGATGGCTAACAGCATATTGGGCTGTATCAGTAGGAGCATTGCCAGCAGATCGAGGGATGTGATTATTCCCCTCTTTTCGGCACTGGTGAGGCCACACCTAGAGTATTGTGTCCAGTTTTGGTCCCCCCACTACAGAAGGGATGTGGACAAATTGGAAAGAGTCCAGCGGAGGGCAATGAAAATAATCAGAAGGCTGGGGCAGATGACTTACAAGGAGAGGCTGAGGGAACTGGGGTTATTTAGTCTGCAGAAGAGAAGAGTGAGGGGGGATTTGATAGCAGCCTTCAACTACCTGAAGGGGGTTCAAAGAGGATGGAGCTTGGCTGTTCTCAGATGACAGAACAAGGGTCTCAAGTTGCAGTGGGGGAGGTCTAGGTTGGATATTAGGAAACACTATTTCACTAGGAGGGTGGTGAAGCACTGGAATGGGTTCCCTAGAGAGGCGGTGGTTTTTAAACCATCCTTAGAGGTTTTTAAGGCCCGACTTGACAAAGCCCTGGCTGGGATTGGTTCTGCTTTGAGCAGGGGGCTGGACTAGATGACCTCCTCAGGTCTCTTCCCACCCTAATCTATGATTTTGTGATCAGGGGAAAGGTTATTGTCCACTTAAAGTTATTTCTCTATCCATATATGTGTATCATTAATGCATATGAAGTTATAGAATCATAGACTATCAGGTTGGGAGGGACCTCAGGAGGTCATCTAGTCCAACCCCCTGCTCAAAGCAGGACCAATCCCCAGATATATTTTTGCCCCAGATCCCTAAAGGCCCCCTCAAGGATTGAACTCACAACCCTGGGTTTAGCAGGCCAATACTCAAACCGCTGAGCTATCTCTCCCCCCAAAACATGCTGTAAATTGGGGGAATCAGCCACAAATTAGCTCCTCAGAGGCAACAGCAAGGAAAGTAACCAACGCCCAGGTGGGGTGTGAAACAGCCCACGAGCAGCCATTGTCCAGCAAGGGAGCTACAATGCAATGACTCAGCTGCATGAGGCCACCCCAGGGGAATTGCTCAGCCTTGCTTGGAAAGACTCAGCATTGCCCCCAGACATGCCTGGACTTGTGTTCTACAGGCACGTGGGCTGAGGGTATAAGACAGACAGAGTGGACACATACTGGGCCCTTCTGCTGCCCTCACCTCTGCTGCAAGCAACCAAGACCCTGAGAAGAAGACAAGACTCCAACACAGGAGATTAGCCCAGGTTTAAGGAACAAACCTGTATATTAAGGACTGCAATATCCAGTGGGGTGAGAAAACCTGCTTCATCTAGTTGCTGCCCAGTCAAATAGGGTTGAGAGTTTAGACTATGCTTCAATTTTCTTTTCTTTTGGTAGCCACACCAACTTGTTATGGTTTGACTTATAATCACTTAAACTCTATCTTTATAGTTAATGAATCTGTTTGTTTATTCTACCTGAAGTAGTGCGTCTGGTTTGAAGTGTGCCAGGGACTCCTCTTGGGATAACAAGCCTAGTACATATCAATTTCTTTGTTAAATTGACATATTTATATAAGCTTCCAGCGTCCAGGAGGCATGACGCGACACTGCAAGACGGAAATTCCTAGGGTTGTGTCTGGGACCAGAGATATTGGCTAGTGTCAGTCACTTGCAAGTAGCGGAGAGCAGCTTACATGCCAGAGGCTGTGTGTGAACAGCCCAGGAGTGGGGGTTCTCACAGCAGAGCAGGGTAAGGCTGGCTCCCAGAGTCAAGGATTGGAGAGGCCTAGCAGATTGCTGGTCCAGACAACATCAGAGTGGAACGTCACATAGCTAGCTACTCTGTTGTCTAGCTGTTAACCAGTTACTGATCCATGTGAGGATCCATGAACATTCATGGAAGACATGGCGACATCCTGCCAATCAAGTCAACAGGGAAATTTCCCCCCCTCAGAATCACCATGTTTGGGGGGGCCCCAGGGTTCACTGCTGACCAGCTGTTGGGTGGGCGGGAGGCGCTTGGGTTAGCGGGCGCAGAGAGGAAGGAGCAGAGGGCAGGCAGGGCCTGTGATCCCTTGTGTGAAGTGTGGGAATTAGCTTTGGGAACCTACCTGCCCGTTCCCGCAGCTCCACGGTATGGTACCCCTTGATCCATTGGTAGCAGGGGAAGCAGTAGGTGTCCCCCTCGGGTGACATCACCTGGACGCAGTTGCAGAGCCAGCTGTCTGGGAGGAAGAAGGAATAGGGCAGGGACATGGGCCAGGGACTGCTCTCGGGACCTCCACCCTGGGCAGGTCGAGGGTCCACGGCTTCCCACAGCTGCTTGAGCTCCCTAGCTGGGCTCCACCTTCTGGCCTGGCTGGGGTGGAGCCTCAGGGGGAAGAGGCGGGACAGCAGGCGAGGCCCATGGAAAAAGTGAATGGGCCATAGCCCCCTGGCTCCCCTCCCTATTGTGGCACCCCTGGATCAGGGTGCTAATGCCCTGGCTCAGTGGTCACAGGGGCACTACCACATGAATGCCCGGGACAATGCAGTCAGCTCAGTGAGCGGCGGGACTTTCGGTTCCGCTGTTGGCTGGACAAAGACACCCGCTCCACAACCCCTCTTTATACCCGGATACAAACAAATGACGCATTGCCCGCAGGGCTGCCAGTCTTGGGTGGATGTATTCCTGGAGATTTCATCATGACATAATCTTTAATTAAAGATTAATCTTTAATTCCTGGCAACTCCAGGCCCACCCTAATTTTTGCCAGAAGCTGGGAATGAGTGACAGGGGATGGATCACTTGATGATCACCTGTTCTGTTCATTC
This sequence comes from Trachemys scripta elegans, assembly GCF_013100865.1. NCBI lineage: Eukaryota > Metazoa > Chordata > Testudines > Emydidae > Trachemys > Trachemys scripta. Next base: position 5,938,892 of record NC_048322.1, on the reverse strand, counting down.
CCTCTGGGGCACCTGGCATTGGCTACTGTTGGAAGACAGGATACTGGGCTAGATGGAATGGTCTGACCCAGTATGGCCATTCTAATGTTTTTATATGTTACCACCCTTTACCTTGTACATGTTGATTCAATCAAAACATCTCTATCCAGCACGCTCTCATCTGACCTTATCTTTAGGAGAGGCCAATGTGTCCTTGTTTTCTTTGGGGAGAGTGTTTTTACCCTACTTGGTACCAGGGTGTTCTCGTACCACCCTTCTGGACTGCGTTTATGTCCCATGTCTCGTACATCTCAGGAACATGTGTGTTTTTGCAATGCCAGCCCTTGTCTTGCCAAGTTCTGTGAGCTTGCCAGCGGGCATGTTTTATACTGGCCTGATTTCTCCTCACAGCCAGACTTTTGCTCACTTTGCTTTATATCAGCAGGGTCTGACTACCACTTTAGTCCAGGCCTCGGCCTCATACTGGACCCCTTATACAAGGCCTCATGGCTCAGGCTCTCTTTCTCCTACAGCAGCTGTGGGAGGAAATGTTTTGGGTAGAGCTAGTCAGGAATTATCAACAGAACTTTATTTGGAGGGGGTGTCAGAAAATACTGTGACACTCTGCACCCCATATTCACCCTAGTGCAGGGGTGGGAAAACTTTTTAGCCCAAGGGCCACATCTGGGAATAGAAATTGTATGGCGGGCCATGAATGCTCAAAAAATCAGTGTTGGGGTGTGGGAGGGGGTGAGGGCTCTGGTTCGGGGGGCTGGCTCCAGGGTGAGGCCAGAGATAAGCAGGGCCAGATTAACCTTTTGTGTGCCCAGAGCCAAACATATTTGTGGGCCCCCCATGGGGGCAATGGAGCATGGCACAGGAGGGGTCGGTCTCCGGAGTAAGGGGCCAGCCAGGGGCAATGGGGCAAGGCAGGTGTGGCCCTGCTCCACCCAGCCCAGTGCGAGGGCACTATTTACAAACTGGCAGTTGCCCGAAGCACAATGGCCCGCTCAGCTCTGTGCTGCCAGCGTGCCCCTTCCCCTCAGGGGTGGACCCATGTCATGCCACACAGCCCCCCACCCTACTCCACAACACCCCACCGATTCCCTATGGCCAGAACCCCACCAGACCAGCTATGCCCAGCGCCCCCCAGACCCAGCCACAAATACACAGCGCCCTGCACAACACCACAACTGCCCAGCACCCCACACAGAATCCCCACTCTCAAGTGCCCCAACACACAGAGATCTTCCCTGCCCCCTCACAGCCCAGCACCCCCTGCATGCCCTCCAGAGACCCACTCCCCCACACCCTGCTTCCCGCCCCACTCACCGGCCCTGCTGGAATGTGACTGTCTGCCAGACTGAGCTGCCAGTGTAGCCCGGGCTGGTCCAGGGGCAGGGAATCACTCTGGGCCCTCAGGAGTGGTGAGATCAGCCAGGCCAGGGCCTGCCCTGCCTGGGCTCCCTCAGGACCCGCTTGCCTGGAGAGGCCCAGCCAAGCCCCCCACACTGTGCCCCCACCGCAACTGGCTGAGACTGGCCAGGCTTCTGCACCAGTCCCAGGTGGCTCAGCTCTGGGGAGACAGGTGGGGCCCCCCAGGTGGTGGGAAGCAGAGACTGCCCGGAGCCGGAGGTGCACTGGGGTCCAGCCAAGGAGCAAAGAGAATCCAGCGGGTGAGGCCAGGGGGTGGAGAGGAGCCATCGACTGACCGACAGGCTGGCTGAGAGGAGCAAGAGGTGGGGGGGGGTCTGAGGAGAGAGCCAGCAGGCTGGCTGGGTCTTGGGGTGCAGCATAAGCAGAGCAGGCTGGGGCCCCTTCTGAGCATGGGCCCAGCTCCAGGGTGCCATTGTAAACCCAGCACTATCCCAGGGCGGCACGTTTCTCGTCCTGCCTCTCCATTGCAAAACAGCCCCTGCTAGGCAGAGGCTGGGGCTCCCGGGTGCACCTGGTTACCTCGAATTGCTGGGAACAGGTGGAGACAAAGGGACTGGAGTTATTTCAAGGCAAAGAGCTTCATAGTTCACAGTGTCCTGCCAGGATCCGGGGAACAGTCCCAGCAGGCAGCGGATTGCTGCTCTCATGAGTTGTTGGCTGCGCGGGTGCATTGGCGGTGTGTGCCATCCTGGCCCTGCGCAGAGAGCCGGGCCAGCAGACCTCGATCGAACCCCCATGAGGCCACCAGACGCAGCTAGCAGCGAAGGCGCCTGGCCAGGGGTATTGCCGACAGAGCAGGGCAGGGGTCTCTGCCCCCTCCGTGGCCCCAGCCCTGCCCCTTCTCTTCCCCCCCAAGTCCCGCCCCTGGTCAAGTTGGAAGCCGGAGTGGGGCCAGAAGCCGCGGACCCTCGACCTGCCCTGGGTAGGTGGGACTGAGAGCAACCCCTGGCCCACGGCTCCCACAGCAGCCTGCGCGGTGCTTACCGCGACCCGACTCTGGCCGGGGGATGGGGCCTCGGAGCCACAGCCGGGCCATGGTCAGAGCCGCCCGGGCAGCTGTGGGGAGCCGCGGACCCTCCATCTGCCCTGGGCGAGGGTCTTGGGGGGCAGGGACATGGGCCGGGGGCTGCTCTCGGGGCCCCCACCCTGGGCAGGTCGAGGGTCCATGGCGCCACACAACTGCTCGGGCTCCCCAGCCGGGCTCCACCATCCAGCCTGGCTGGGGCGGGGCCTCAGGGGGAAGACACAGAGCAGAGGGCAGGGCCCATGGCAAAAAGTGGATGGGCCATGACCCCCTGCCCCCCATCCTATTGTGGCACCCCTAGTGCAGGGTGCTAATGCCCTGGCTCAGTGGTCACAGGGGCACTACCACATGAATGCCCGGGACAATGCCATCAGCTCAGTTAGCGGAACTTTCTGTTCCCCTCTCGGCCGGAGAAAGGCACCCACTCCACGACCCCTCTTTATACCCCAATAGAAACAAGTGACGCGTTGTCCACAGGGCTGCCAGTCTTGGGTGGATGTATTCCTGGAGATTTCATCATGACATTGTCTTTAATTATAGATCAATCTTCAATTCCTGGTGACTTTGGGCCCACCCTAATTGCCCTTCTGTCGCGGAAAAGTGGATAAGGAAGCATTATTTACTGTTTCTCACAACACAAGAACTAGGAGGGGTCTCCCAATGAAATAAATAGGCAGCAGGTTTAAACCAAACAAAAGGAAGTATTTTTTTCACACAACACACAGTCAACCTGGGGAACTCCTTGCCAGAGTATGTTGTGAAGGCCAAGACTATAACACGGTTCAAAAAAGAACTAGATAGCTTCATGGAGGGCAGGTCCAACAAGGGCTATTAGCCAGAGTGGGCAGGGATGGTGTGCCTAGACTCGGATGGCCAGAAGCTGGGAATAGGTGACAGGGGATGGATCACCTGATGATTACCTGTTCTGTTCATTCCCTCTGGGGCACCTGGTGCTGGCCACAGTCGGAAGACAAGATACTGGGCTAGACGGAGTGGTCTGACCCAGTATGGCCGTTCTTATGTTCTTATGTTTTTATGTTAGTTACCACCCTTTACCTTGTACATGTTGATTCAATCAAAACATCTCTATCCAGCATGCTCTCATCTGACCTTATCTTTAGGAGAAGCCAACATGTCCTTATTTTCTTTGGGGAGAGTGTTTTTACCCTACTTGGTACCAGGGTGTTCTCATACCATCCTTCTGGACTGCGTTTATGAGCCGTGCCTCGTACGTCTCAGGAACATATGTGTTTTTGCAATACCAGCCCTTGTCTTGCCAAGTTCTGTGAGCTTGCCAGCGGGCATGTTTTATACTGGCCTGACTTCTTCTCCTCACAGCCAGACTTTTGCTCACTTTGCTTTATATCAGCAGGGCCTGACTACCACTTTAGTCCAGACCTCGGCCTCATACTGGACCCCTTATACAAAGCCTCATGGCTCAGGCTCTCTTTCTCCTACAGCAGCTGTGGGAGGAAATGTTTTGGGTAGAGCTAGTCAGGAATTATCAACAGAACTTTTTTGGGGGGGGGATGGGTCAGAAAATACTGTGACACTCTGCACCCCATATTCACCCCTAGTGCAGGGGTGAGGAAACTTTTTGGCCTGATAGCCACATCTGGGAATAGAAAATAGAGGTCCATGAATGCTCACAAAATCGGGGTTGGGGTGTGGGTGAGGGCTCTGGTTCGGGGGTCTGGCTCTGGGGTGGGGCTTCCACGCCACTGTCACTTTTTCCTTCATAGTAGACATCTTCAGGCCACTCTGCGTCATCTCCTCCCTGGGCTGTAACCTGACAAACCTTTAATTATCTGGAATAAAAGGGCTTTAGAGAATTAACATGGTACACCTTAGGCTTTAGGTCTGAGGTTGGGGATGCTATGAGATAGTTAACAGCTCCCAGGTGCTCTGGGACCGTAAATGGCCTGTCCCACAATGCTTCCATCTTATGGGCCTGGAGTGCCTTCAAGACCATGACCTGGTCCCCTACTTTGAAGGAACGCTCCCTGGCATGTTTATCATACCAGGCCTTTTGCTCTTTCTTAGCATTTTTTAGGTTTTCTCTAGCAAGGGCTAAAGAGTTTTGGAGGGTGTTTTGTAGGTTGGTTACAAAGAATGTTAGTTCATGGAGAAGGGGTAAACACCTCTCATTGCTGCTTCACCAACTGTAATGGCCCCTTAACCTTGAGGCCATACACAAGTTCAAATGGTGAAAACCCTAAACTGGAATGTGGTACAGCCCTGTAGGCAAAGAGCAACTGCTGCAACACTAGGTCCCAATCTTGGAGTGCTCAGTTACGAATTTACGTATCATGGCCCCAAAGTTCCATTAAACTTCTCCACCAGGCCATTTGTTTGATGGTGGTAAGGGGTGGCAACCAAGTGATTCACCCCATGAGCTTCCCAAAGGCTTTTCATGGTCCCTGCCAGGAAATTAGTTCCCAGATCTGTAAGGATGTCAGAGGGCCAACCTACCCTGGCAAAAATGTCTGTTAATGCCTGGCACACACTTTTTAGTTGCTTAGAGCTACTGCTTCCGGCCTTCGGGTGACAAAATCCATGAAAGTCAGTATTTACTGCTTTCCTCTGGGTGTCTTTTGGAAAAGGACCCAGAATATCCACAGCTACTTGCTGAAATGGAACCTCAGTTATGGGGAGTGGCTGGAGAGGGGCTTTGACCTGGTCTTGGGGTTTTCCCACTCTTTTGCACACCTCACAACACCGGACATAAGTAGAAATGTCCTTGCCCATTCCCTCCCTGTGGAATGACTTCCCCAAACGGTCTTTGGTCCTGTTCACTCCAGCATGGCCACTGGGATGATCATGGGCTAAGCTCAAGAGCTTTACCCGGTATTTAGTTGGAACTGCCAACTGTCTTTGAGGATGCCAGTCTTCCTGGTGCCCACCAGAAAAAGTTTCCTTGTATAGAATTCCTCTTTTTGTAACAAACTGGAATCGATTAGAAGAGCTGAGAGGTGGTGGGTTGCTCTGTGCCGCTGCCCAAGCTCCCAGGATGCTGTCATCTGCTTCCTGCTTGGCCTGGAACTGTTCCCTTGATGCTGGAGACATCAGTTCCTCACTGGATTGTGGACTTGGGTTTGGTCCCTCTGGAAGCGATGTAGGTGACGCGGCTGTTTCCGTTGACTGTGAACTGCTCTCCACTGGTGCACTATGTTGTATTTCAGCTCCAGCTTAGCCTCTTGTGTAGGTTTATCTACTGCTGCCAGGGCAGGCTCGCTGACGCCCTCTGGCGTTGGAGTTGTAGTCAGGGTTGCAAGCACTGGATTCAGTGCTGGCCGTGGTTCTGGTGCTGGTTGCTCCGCCCATTCTGGTTCTGGGACTGCTTCTGGTTGGGTCTCTGGCACTGAATCCACTATGGCTGTTGCAGTCATTTGCAGGGTATCCAGTTTTACCACCTCAGTTTGGGGCTCTGATAACACAGACTGGGTCCTTGTAGAAGGCTCAGGAACGGAGCTAGGTGTGAAGGCTTGCTTGGCCTGGCTGTGGGTGACCATTCCCACCCTCTTGACTAGCTTCACATGATTGGCCAAGTCTTCCCGCAGCAACATGGGAATGGGATAATCATCATAGACTGCAAAAGTCCACATTCCTGACCAACCCTGGACAGGCAACTTGGCTGTAGGCAAGTTTAAAGAGTTGGACATGAAGGGTTGAATTGTCACTTGCGCCTCTGGGTTGATGAATTTGGGGTCCACTAAGGATTGGTGGATAGCTGACACTTGTGCTCCAGTGTCCCTCCATGCGGTAACTTTCTTCCTGCCCACACTCACAGTTTTCCTTCACTCTGAGGGTATCTGGGAGGCATCTGGGCCTGGGGACCTTTGGTGTGATTCTGGTGTAATGAACTGCAATCTGTTTGGGTTCTTGGGGCAGCTGGCCTTCACATGCCCCAGCTCATTACATTTAAAACATCATCCAGCTGACTGGTCACTGGGGCGAGGTGGGTTGCTGGAGACTGGTGTGGTGGGACGATAAGGTGTTTGGGGTTTTCCTTGGGATGTAGGTGGGACCTTGGGCTGCCCCCGGTGGTAGGGTGTTGTTTCGGGTTGCCCCTTCTGATATCCGCTCCAACTACTACTAGCTTTTTTCTTTTCTGCCATTTCCACCCATTTGGTTCCAATCTCCCCCACCTCGATTCCAGGCATCCCAATTTTTTACAATGTGGTAGACGTATTGAAAAAATCCCATGTCTGGTTTCTACCTTAGGGCTCTGAACTGCCGACGGGCACGCTCAGGTGTTAGCCCCATTCTAATTTTGGCCTTTTAAAAAAAAAGTTTGTAGCTGTTCATGTGTTCCTTAGGCATTTCAGCTGCCACCTCTGCTAAGGGTCCACTGAGCTGCGGTCTCAGCTCCACCATATACTGGTCTGTAGAGATGCTGTACCCAAGGAAGACCCTTTCAAAATTTTCTAAGAAGGCATCTGTATCATCACCTACCTTGTAGGTGGGGAATTTTTTGGAATGGGGAGCAGTACCTAGAGAAGGATTGTTAGGGTTATCTGGTAGACCCAGCTTAGCCCTTTCCAGATCTAAGCGCTTCAGCTCTAACTCTAACTCTAACTCCATATCCAAGCATTTCACCTCTGCCTCCAAGTGTTTCACCTCCATTTCTGTCTCCAAGCCTTTTGCCTGTTTCCTGTCCTCCGCTTCCAACTCCAAGCGCTTTAAGGCCATCTGTCTTTCATGTTCTTTTCTGTCTCTCTTCAGCTTCCAATCTGGCTAATTCTAGTTTCTTTTGGAGCTCACTTTCCGTCATCCTAGCCTTCCTGAGCTTAGCCTAGCTTAACCCGAGAGCTAGAACATAAGAACATAAATGATCTCTCTCCTGCCATCCATCTTCACCCTCTGGATCTATACTGTTCTCAGTGGTACCAGATGACAGAACAAGGAGTAATGGTCTCAAGTTGCAGTGGGGGAGGTTTAGGTTGGATATTAGGACAAACTTTTTCACTAGGAGTGTGGTGAAGAACTGGAATGGGTTACCTAGGAAAGTGGTGGAATCTCCTTCCTTAGAGGTTTTTAAGGTCAGCCTTGACAAAGCCCTGGCTGGTATGATTTAGTTGGGAATTGGTCCTGCTTTGAGGAGGGGGTTGGACTAGATGACCTCCTGAGGTCCCTTCCAACCCTGATATTCTATGATTCTATGACAACTTAATTTACGTAAGAGCCTTTGGTGAGGGACCTTGTCAAAGGCTTTCTGGAAATCTAAGTACAATATGTCCACTGGATCCCCCTTGTCCACATATGTGTTGACTCCTTCAAAAGACTCTAATAGATTAGTAAGACGTGATTTCCCTTTACAGAAACCATGTTGACTCTTGCCCAACAATATATGTTCTTCTATGTGTCTGACAATTTTATTCTTTACTATTGTTTCAACTAATTTGCCCGGTACTGACCAGTCTGTAATTGCCGGGATCACCTCTAGAGCCCTTTCTAAATATTGGCGTTACATTAGCTATCTTCCAGTCATTGGGTACAGAAGTTAGAGCAGGGAGGCACGAGTCTCAAGTGAAATCATCCAGCCAACACCAAGCCATGTCTCTATGGGTAGCAAAATACCTGTGTGTCCAAAACCTGCACTGGACAGGAAGTGGTTAAAGGACAGCTGTGGCTTTAATTAAGGCCTTGGAATTATGAGCTATTAAGATTGAAAAACTGCCCCGGCCCCAAGGCCTTTGAGAAAGCCAGAACAGAGGGCTAGGAGAATAAACCCCTATTCCACCCCGGTCTAACAGCTAGATTTCTTCCATCTACCTCAAAGCCGCTGCTGCCTTTTAGTGCAGCTCAAGAGATTTCTGCTTTTTCCCTGGCTGCGAACATGTACGTGAATTCAAAAGCCCATGAAATGAACATCAAACATAGACGTATTGCGATATCCCGGATACCGTTGTCGAAAAGGGAACCTGATGGAATTGGATATTATAATTAAAAGGCGTATAAAAGGACATGACACCAAACAGTGTGAATATCAGGACGCTCGACCGCAGAGTGGAAGCATCCAAAATGGCAGGTACAGATGCAGCTCAGCCCTACGTACCAAGGTCTTGTAACAGGGAGAACAGAAACGGACGGGTTTCGACTGCTGGAGGCCAACAGGTCTTCAAGTGACCTTGCATAGCGTGACGTGATGTACTGTCATAAGAACGGCCAGACTGGGTCAGACCAAAGATTCATTTAGCCCAGTGACCTGTCTTCATAAATCATAGAATATCAGGGTTGGAAGGGACCTCAGGAGGTATCTAGTCCAACCCCCTGCTCAAAGCAGGATCAATCCCCAACTAAATCATCCCAGGCAGGGCTTTGTCAAGCCTGACCTTAAAATGGGTTCCCTAGGGAGATTCAACCACCTCCCTAGGGAACCCATTCCAGTGCTTCACCACCCTCCTAGTGAAAAAGTTTTTCCTAATATGCAACTTGAGACCATTACTCCTTGTTCTGTCATCTGGTACCACTGAGAACAGTCTAGATCCATCCTCTTTGGAACCTCCTTTCAGGTAGTAGAAAGCAGCTATCAAATCCCCCCTCGTTCTTCTCTTCTGCAGACTAAATAATCCCAGTTCCCTCAGCCTCTCATCGTAAGTCATGTGCTCCAGCCCCCTAATCATTTTTGTTGCCCTCCTCTAGACTCTTTCCAATTTTTCCACATCCTTCTTGTAGTGTGGGGCTCAAAACTGGATGCAGTACTCCAGATGAGGCCTCACCAATATCGAATAGAGGGGAATGATCACGTCCCTCGATCTGCTCGCAATGCTCTTGCTTATACCGCCCAAAATGCTGTTAGCCTTCTTGGCAACAAGGGCACACTGTTGACTCATATCCAGCTTCTCGTCCCTTTTCCTAGGTTCTTTTCTGCAGAACTGCTGCCTAGCCACTCAGTCCCTAGTCTGTAGAAGTGCATGGGATTCTTCTGTCCTAAGTGCAGGACTCTGCACTTGTCCTTGTTGAACTTCCTCAGATTTCTTTTGGCCCAATCCTCTGATTTGTCTAGGTCCCTCCGTATCCTATCCCTACCCTCCAACATATCTACCACTCTTCCCAGTTTAGTGTCATCTGCAAATTTGCTGAAGGTGCAATCCATCCCATCATCCAGATCATTAATGTCTTCCGACAGTGGCCAATGCCAGGTGCCTCAGAGGGAATGAACAGAACAGGCAATCGCCAAGTGATCCATCCCCTGCTGCCCACTCCCAGCTTGTGGCAAACAGAGGCTAGAGACACCGTCCCTGCCCATCCTGGCTAATAGCCATCAATCCTCCATGAATTTATCTAGTTCTTTTTTGAACCCTGTTATAGTCTTGGCCTTCACAACATCCCCTGGCAAGGAGTTCCACAGGTTTAAAGACCATCAAAGAATATGGCGGGATTTTGTATGCATTACGGGGACTGGATGTTTCAGCAGCTAGCGGCGTGTTGATGGGGAAATGTTACAGTGCGGGAAGGTCTAGGTTGGATATTAGGAAAAACTATTTCACTAGGAAGGTGGTGAAGCACTGGAATGGGTTACCTAGGGAGGTGGTGGTGGAATCTCCATCCTTAGAGGTTTTTAGGGCCCGGCTTGACAAAGCCCTGGCTGGGATGATTTAGTTGGGGTTGGTCCTGTTTGAGCAGGGGGTTGGACTAGATACCTCCTGAGGTCTCTTCCAACCCTAATCTTCTATGATTCTAAAACCAGACACCTGGGTCCCTAGCCACTAGCCCATAGGGTTACCCCATTACCTGTCTCTATTTTCCAGCAATTTGGGTTGCCCACTAGGAAAGGACGTTGGTCACGTCCATCTTTTACTCTCCCTGGCAGTGTCAACTCTTTCTGGGAACAGCGACTGAGCAGACGACTGAGCAAAGAGGTGCGGATAAGTAACGCCTGAATGTTCTCTCAGGTCATGACCCAAATCGGTCTGTTGACCCCTTCCTGAAACGGAGACCTAGGTAGTGCCAGTGTGTGTACGTCAAAGCTACGACGTGTGTCTTTGTTCGGTAACGGGTTCCAGTCAAGGTTGCCATAAAGTAGCTTTAAAATTGAACCAAGTACTGTCGCAGATGAAGATTGTTAGACACTGGACATGTATCCACTGTGGTGAATGGTTTCACGCGGCCTTTCATGTTCTAGGTATGTGTGGACATAAAATGATACCAAGCCTGCACATTTTTTAAGCTGCGCTCCGTCTGTCATAAATGTCAGAGTTGTTGTTAGATAATGTTGTGGCCGGGGCTAATATCGTTCATTTGGAAATCAGTGACAAGCATGGCCAACACATCCCTTGGGAAGGAGACCGTGGGGAACCGGCATGCAAGTCATTGACCAGATTGTCTCATGATCTGGATCTGGATCTGGATCTGGATCTGAATCGTTTTCCCTCCATTGCGTTAGCAGCGCCGGCGTTGAGAACCAAATGGGCACAAATGTGGCCGTATCCTGGGGGATTCAGAGTCAAAAATCTAAACAAAGTCACCTTCCAGAGATAGCCCTGGATAGAGTATAAGTGTGACTTGCTGTCGTGGTTTTGGGTGATTAGATTCTGAAAACCTGAAGGGTCAGATTGACTGATCTTCTAGTTGACGTTGGCCAGATCATATTAATTTCTCTTCTTTTATGGACACTATGAATTGCCACTAACGACTTTTAATAAAACTCGACAACACTATAGTCCTTTTCTTTTGCCAAGGAATCAAAATTAACAGAACCCAAAGAAAGGTGACGCGGATAAACAGTTTGGCAGTTGCTTAATTAAGGTTTGTTTTATACCCTGCCTTTCGTGCGGCCACTACAACACCTGCTGTAAGGGACTGCTAAACTATATTACAGAGACAAGGTAGGAGAGGTGATATCTTTCATTGGACCAACTCCCCCACTGTCTCTCTCTAATATCCTGGGACCAACTCAGCTACAACAACACTGCATGAACCTAGATTACAGCCGCTAAGTGGTACGTGAATAACATACCATCCCTGAGTTTAACAGTTGTTGAAGGGACACATCTCTGCTATCTCTCTCTCTTTACCAACAGCTTGGTAGCCAGTCCATGCCTGGGACAGAAACCTGTGTTGCTAGTAGTAGCCCTGTGACCTATTGTGTACAGAAGTATGAGGCATGGGCAGGGCCGGCCCACAACATTTTGGCACCTGAGGCGGGGAGCTCAAATGACACCCCATGCCCCCTCGCTTGGGCCAAAACTTTGATAGGTCTCAATTCTGCCTTCTTCCTGTTCTACTCCTCTCTTGGTACTGCTCTTCTACCTACCCCAATAAAGGAGAACTAACAACTTAAAATGCCTTGTTCAAAAATTTGAAGTAACATTTAACTTTCAAACACCTGAACCGCAAATGTAACTTTTCCTTTCTGCATAATAAACACTGGCATTTTTATCTGTTTGAATAATCAAAGTGGTGCTTTCCATGCCTTCTTGGTTGCAAAGATTTGAACTGCTTCCTGCTGAAGGTCCATAGTCTGGGCCAGCTCATGCTCTATTGAGATGGTTGCAAGGCCGATCAGCCTCTCCTGTGTCATTGAGGAGCATAGATGTGTTTTTATTAACTTCAGCTTGGAGAAGCTGCGTTCTCCACTGGCAACTGTTACAGGAAGTGTTAGAAGTATGCGCAGAGCAACAAAAGCATTTGGAAAGAGGGTGGTCATCTTATTTGTGCGCATATATTCCAGAACAGCCTTTGGAGTTGATCCTGCTGAAATGTGTCTTGAAAGGGCTTTCAGTTCATCACCTAAATCATTCGCATCAATATTGCGCATGTCATCATGTGTCAGCACTGTCTCTAGTGCCCTGCATTGCTGGTGTAGGTCTTCTTCAGGTATAGTGAGGAGTTTGGGAATATCATATAACATCCCAAATATACTGTTATGTTCCTTGAGCTGCATGAAACGTTCTTCAACTAACTGTATTGCACAATCTAGCACCTGGTTAAAGAATTCAACTTTGAATTGTTGTTTGGGTCTCTTATGGGATTATCCCGTGCCTCATAATCAAAATGTCTTCTTCTTTGGTGACTTTTGTATTCTTGAATGGGTGGGAACATAGCTTCCATGTGAAGTTCCTCTGACAACTTCTGTGCACTCTTCAGAAAGTTTTGAAATCCCTCATCTGACCGGTAAGACTGTAGCTATGACTCTGCTTTGTCCAGTTGTTCCATTGCTCCAGATAGGGAGCAATGGAACAACTCCCTATCTACAGCAATGGAAGGGATAGCTCAGTGGTTTGAGCACTGGCCTGCTAAACCCAGGGTTGTGAGCTCAATCCTTGAGGGGACCACTTAGGGATCTGGGGCAAAATCAGTACTTGGTCCTGCTAGTGAAGGCAGGGGGCTGGACTTGATGACCTTTCAAGGTTCCTTCCAGTTCTAGGAGATAGGATATCTCCATTTATTTATATCAAGGTCAACACCTTGGAGTCTCTTGCTTACAACATTTATTTCAAACAGTATGTCTTGCCACAATACTACACCACACAGAAATTTGCAGTTATGTATGTTTCTGGTGATTCCATTTCCCTCTGCCACTGTTCTCCCACAAACAGTTCCTGTCATAGCATTATCCTCCATAATGGCAACTATGGCAATATCTATATTCCCAATTTGGTGTTTGATAGGCTTTATTGCCTCCACTCGACTTTCCCATCGTGTGGCACTCAGTGGTTTCAGTGTCAGAGAGGATGTTCCCAGATGTTGCTTCAAAATTTGCCATCGATGAGTTGATGCAGAGAAAAATACATAGATGCTTTGAATTACATTAAAAAATTCAGCAGCCTCACTAGAAGCTGATGTTGCATCACTGCCCACCAAGTTCAATGAATGAGAACTGCATGGGACAAAAAAAGCTCGAGGGTTTAACTCTTGGATCCATGTCTACACTCTTCTGTTCTTTCCTTTCATGTTGGCACCATTATCGTAGTCCTGACCTCTCATGTCAGCTATCGCAATTCCTGTATCTTCCAGCTTTTAAGAATCACATTTGTCATACCAGCTCCTGTAATATCATCAATGTCAATAAATTCTAGAAAATGCTCTCTGACAGTCACCATTGCAGGGACATTTTCACTAGGTTCTGTTGTTACAAAACGCACCATTAAAGTCATTTGTTCCATATGGCTGATGTCAGGTGTGCAGTCCAGAATAACAGAGTAATATCTTGCTGACTTCAGATCTACCACAATCTTCTGTTTGACTTTTGTTGCCAGTAACCGTATGATCTCATTTTGAATTATTTTTCCAAGGTAGTGGTGTGTGAACATTTCTTGGGTGGTGACTTTTCTTAGATGCTCCTGGAGTACAGCATCAAACTCCACCATCAGCTCCACAATTTTAAGGAAGTTTCCATTGTTTGGCACATACAGCTGATCTAAAGTGCAACGCAGTGCTAGGTTCTGGGTAGCAAGCATTCTCACAATGGTAATGAGCCTTTTCAGAACATTTTGCCAGTAAAGAGACTCTGATGCAATCTTCTCTTGATGCTGATCATCTATGGTGGCCTTTAACCTTAGTCTCATCTCAAGCTCTTTCCACCTATGGAATGCTCTCTGGTGATTTGCTGCCTTCTCATGGCATGCCAGATTTCTAGCCAGATTTTTCCAGTCCTTTGTTCCTGTAGAACCCAATGTGGCTGGAACATTAGACTGGGAGAGTTTGCAACAAAAACAGTATGCAGCATTCTGGGTTTTTGAGTATATAAGCCATGGGCTCTCCACTTTGTCGCCATTGGGGATTTCACGCCAGTAATGTGTTGGATGGAAACGTCTATTTTCATTGTCTTTGGGGAACATGAAGTGTTTCACTTGCTGTGGCCCATGCAGTACAAGGAAATCCCTCAGGCTACTGCTCAAGAGGGTCCACAGTCCTGGATCTTATAGACTTAAGGAACTAAACTCAGCAGCAGCTGTTTCTTGTGCCTCCACCACACTCTTCTATGATCTACATTTTTCTTCAGGAATGTGCCTGGTTACATCCATTTGAGATGGAGATATGGATGCTGCAGTAGCTGCCAGGTCACCTGCACTCTGACTAACTGGAAGATCAGGCATCTCCTCACCACTCACATCCTCACTGGGGCCGGAAGGCTCAGCGTGAACATTTGTGTCTCTGTATCTCAGGAGAGCTCCTTCCTGCTTAGATAGAAAAGCTTCCTTTGCTTTCTTTCTTTTTCTGAATGCTGCCCCAGAGGGGCGTTTTCTTCTTTCACTCATGACTGATGTTCTGTCCCAGCTATAGTGGCTCTCAACACTCAATTGAAGGGAACAAATAAGCAGGCTGGTAGCAGGGCCTGAGTGAGGGAAGATATCAGCATCTTAAGGGCCTAGCTGGCTCCTACTACTTCAGTTGACTGCCTGTTCTCCTCAAGTGGGTTCAGGGAACCAGCAGGAAACAGGAAGCTCTCTGAGAAGCTGGTGTGAATCAGTCCAGGTGCCTAGGGGTGCTGGAGAGGTACATAAGAGGCTCCTCCTCATCTCTCTCCCTGCAGCGCCTGCTGCTTTCTGTTATTCCCTCTCACCTGTTCTCCTGCCTGTCTGTTATGTCTCTTGTGCCCTCCTTCCTGCAGCACAGCACTCCACCACCTCTGTGCATCTAGAGCAGAGAGAATACATATGCACCAGCAGCAGACACAATTTTCTACACTCTGGGTCCTAGTGGTGCCCCCCCCTCGCACTGTCTGGCACCTGAGGTGGCTGCCTCAGTTTGCCTCATGGTAAGGCCAGCCCTGAAGTGGGAGGCAACCTAGTGACAGATTATGTGAAAAAAGCTGAAGTATTCAATGCTTTTTTTGCCTCGGTCTTCACAGACAAGGGCAGGTCCCAGACTGCTGCACTGGACAACACAGTATGGGGAGGACGTGAGCAGCCCTCAGTGGTGAAAGAACAAGTTAAGGACTATTTAGAAAAGCTGGACATGCACGAGCCCATGGGTCCAGATCTAATGCATCCAAGGGTAGTGAGGGAGTTGGCTGATGTGATTGCAGAGCCATTGGCCATTATCTTTGAAAACTTGTGGCGATCAGGGGAGGTCCCAGATGATTGGAAAAAGGCTAATGTAGTGCCCATCTTTAAAAAGGGAAGAAGGAGAATCTTGGGAACTACAGACTGGTCAGCCTCACCTCAGTCCCTGGAAAAATCATGGAGCAGGTCCTCCAGGAATCCATTTTGAAGCACTTGAAGGAGAGGAAGGTGATCAGGAACAGTCAACGTGGATTCACCAAGGGCAAGTCATGCCTGACTGACCCGATTTCCTTCTATGATGAGATAACTGGCTCTATGGATATGGGGAAAGTGGTGGACATGATATCAAAGCTTTTGATACAATCTCCCACAGTATTCTTGCCAGCAAGGTAAAAAAGTATGGATTGCATGAATGGACTATAAGGTGGCTAGAGGGCTATAAGGAAGCTGGCTAGATTGTCAGGTTCAGTTGGTAGTGATCAATGGCTCGATGTCTATATGGCAGCCGGTATCAAGCAAAGTGCCCCAAGGGTCAGTCCTGGGGCCAGTTTTGTTCAACATCTTTATTAATGATCTGGATGATAGGATGGATTGCACCCTCAGCAAGTTCATAGATGACACTAAGCTGGGGGGAGCGGTAGATACGCTGGAGGGTAGGAATAGGGTCCAGAGTGACCTAGACAAATTGAAGGATTGGGCCAAAAGATATCTGAGGAGGTTCAACAAGGACAAGTGCAGAGTCCTGCACTTAGGACAGAAGAATCCCAGGCACCGCTATAGGCTGGGGACCGACTGGCTAAGCAGCAGTTCTGCAGAAAAAGACCTGGGGATTACAGTCGATAAGAAGCTGGACATGAGTCAACAGTGTGCCCTTGTTGCCAAGAAGGCCAATGGCATATTGGGCTGCATTAGTAGGAGCATTGCCAGCAGATCGAGGGAAGTGATTATTCCCCTCTATTTGGCACTGGTGAGGCCACATCTGGAGTATTGCATCCAGTTTTGCCCCCCCCCCCACTACAGAAGGGATGTGGACAAATTGGAGAGATCCCAGCAGAGGGCAACAAAAATGATTAGGGGGCTGGGGCACATGACTTACGAGGAGAGGCTGAGGGATCTGGTCTTATTTAGTCTGCAGAAGGGAAGAGTAAGGGGAGATTTGATAGCAGCCTTCAACTACCTGAAGGGAGGTTCCAAAGAGGATGGAACTCGGCTGTTCTCAGTGGTGGCAGATGACAGAACAAGAAGCAATGGTCTCAAGTTGCAGTGGGTGAGGTCTAGGTTGAATATTAGGAAACACTATTTCACTAGGAGGGTGAATGTGTTACATAGGTAGGTGGTGGAATCTCCATCCTTAGAGGTTTTTAAGGTCAGGCTTGACACAGCCCTGGCTGGGATGATTTAGTTGGGATTGATCTTGCTTTGAGCAGCAGGTTGGACTAACTGACCCCCTGAGGTCTCTTCCAACCCTAATCTTCTATGATTCTATGATTCTTTGGCCCACAGAGCAAAGGGCCCTCTTTGTTCCTCTTTGGCAAAGGGTCCCCTGCTCTTAACAAACAAATACATAATGGGGAATAACTGGCTAGGTGGCAGCACTGCTGAAAAAAAGGATCTGGGAGTTATACCAGATCACAAATTAAATATGAGTCAACACCGTGATGCCATTGTGAAAAAGGCTAATATCATTAATGGGCAGTGGTTCTCCACCTGTGGGGATACGCAGAGGTATTCCGGGGGGTACATCATCTAGAGATTTGCCTAGTTTTACCACAGGCTACATAAAAAGCACTAATGAAGTCAGTACAAACTAAAAATTCATACACTGACTTGTTTAGACTGGTCTATAGACTATACACTGAAATGTAAGTCCAATATTTATATCCCAAGTGATTTATTTTATAATTATATGGTAAGAATGAGAAAGGAAGCAATTTTTCAGTACTAGTGGCTGTGACACTTTTGTATTTTTATGTCTGCTTTTGTAAGCAAGTCGTTTTTAAGTGAAGTGAAACTTGGGGGTATGCAAGAGATATCAGACTACTGACAGGGGGACAGTAGTCTGGAAAAGCTGAGAGCCACTGTTCTAGGGTGTATTAATGGGAGTGTCGTATGTAAGACATGGGGGGGAGGAAGAGGCAGAGCGGGGGCGGGACCTTGGGGGAAGAGACGGAGTGAGGCTGGAGCCTCTGGGGAAGGGATGGCGTGGAGGCGGGGCCACGGTTCAGGTGCTGGTGTCCCCTCCACTTCTAGGAAGCTTCCTGACTACAGCCTTCAATTGGCCCCTTCTAATGTATGGATTTATTTGTGTAGCTCTAGTCACGCTTGTACTGTTCATAGATTCATAGAGTTTAAGGGCGGAAAGGAGAAAGTGTAACACAGGCCAGCCATAGACCCTCACCTGGTCATTTCTGCACCGAGCCCATGGCTTCCTTTTGGGAAGACCTCCACAGCTGATGTCAAGACTTCTCCTGACAGAGATTCAACACATCCCTTGGTAAGTTATCCCACTGGCTAATCACCCACCCACTTTCACCATTTGTGCCTTATTTCTAGTTGGAATTTGTCTAGCTTCAGCTTCCCTTCCTGCCTGCGACGGCTGCATTAAAGAGCCATCTGCTGTCAGAGATCTCTTCCCATAAACATAAATCTCTGTCCATAAACAAGTTGCCTCTTAACTGTCTCGTTGTTAAAGCGGCTGAAGTCTCGCACCTCAAGGCAGACTTTCTAGACTTCGAATTGTCCTTGCAGCTGTTTTCCAAGCTGTCGTGGATCCGCAGGTCTGGTGCTCTGGAACAGTCCCTGGGAGGACCCCTTCAGTGTGTCAGACCCCCCCACACACACACATAGGGGCTCACTCTGTCACTAGGGTAAGCCACTTGGCTTCATCACCTCCATGGACTGAACCTCGGAGCCTCCAGCATGCCTGCTTCACACCGTGAGCTTGTTACCCAGGGTTTTCAGACACCAAAGCAGTGGTAACTTATTAGTTTCTCTCCAGGCAGTGTCAGGACCAAATCAATGGGGACACAGCTCCTCCGTCTGATAAATGATTGGTACAAGCAAGAGTGCTTTTACCTAAAACTATTTTTATTAGGTCTCAAGGGCACACACACACACACATATGCTGTAGCAGTAGGGTGAAGCATTCCCAACATTTTTATTTACCCAAAGTCTGAAATGGTTTTGAGGAATCAGCAACCAGCTTTCTGGGGACCCTCCTTCCGTCCAGTTGCTGGGGAGTTTAGATGCCCAATCCTTGCCCAAAGAAAAGCTTCCTCGGACTGCTTCAAAGCATGTTCTTTCGCCTAGTCTTTTACACCTAACTTAAACGAAGCACAGACCTCATAGGGATTCCTAGTGGGTTGCCATAGTAAACCTGGTGGGTCACCAATTCTAATTTCAGCAAATGACTCGTTGTCTCTTATCACCAAAGCATTTTTAGTCATAGCAATATTTCAGAGGCACTTAAACCCGAAGTCGGCTGTCCAAACATTACTTCCATTCTCATGATTCATTAACACCCTGCCCAGTCTCCCAGTCCGATTAGAAAAAGTGCAAACATGCAGTTGTATGGCCTTGCCTCTCGGGGCCTAAGATTATTCCTATGTATGTGGCATTTGGTTTTCAGCCAACAGTGGCTGGACACACAAGATGGCTGACTGCAGTCCTGCCAAGTTCTGGGGTTACCCACAGGAATGTCAAATCTGGGGGTGTTACAAGCTTCCTTCAGCGAATCCACCTGAGCTGGAGACCTGAGAGAGACATCGACCCCCAAAGGGATCACTGGACCCTGCCACCTCCAGCATGTGAAGCAACTCTCAGGCAGCGTTGTGAAAGCGGTCGGGTTTATTAGATGTCTGGAACCCAGCTCACTTCGGTAGTGAGAAGCCAGCAGCAAGTTACAGCCTGGTCCATCTTGGTCAGCCCAGAGCCCTCTTTTTTTTGTCCCAGTTCAGGAGAATCTCCAAATTCCAGCAACCCACATTTAACAACTCCTCACCTGGCCCCTTTTCAGCCCTTTGTTCTTGTTCTCCGGCAAACCCGGATGGCTTCCTGTGGAGCAGTGGATCATCTGTAGTTGTTAGTTGCTAGGTACCAGGCATTTGTAGTGGCTATTGTCTTCTCAGACTCTCCAGGCAGGCAGGTCTCCATCACACCTTACAGGGTTTACTCTGCAGAGAGTCAACAACCTTTTCCCACCACCAAGTTAACTATGCAGCACATAGGGGGAACTGACACACAGATGGTATTCAGACAAAATATCACCGAAAATGCCCACTCCATCACACAAGCCCTCTCTGGTTTATTAGTTTCCCCTGCTTATTCATCACGTTCACGCTCTTAGCTACAGCATCTCAATGGGGTCTCATGTTTAGTCGGTGTCTACCAAGACCAATCTGCTCTGCTCATGAATTGTACACCGGTAGCACCTCAAGTTGCCCACCAAGACAGCGAGCCACCGTGGGGCACTGCTCAGACAGCTGACAAACAAGACAGACTCGTCCCCAAGACATTCTCATGCTCAACAAGGAGCAAAGAATTGAGACCAGGATACCCGAGTTGAGAGGGAAATTGTTTGGGGGAAGTTTTCTGTCCTGCATCATATAGGAGGTCAGCGTAGATGATCACAATGGTCCCTGCTGGCCTTGGTATCTATGAATCTAAGATGTGGAAAACCCACAGGTGCCTCTGTTTCTGATGCGCCTTAAAGAAGCCCCGGTTTTGAGCAGAACGAGGCCCTTTGGGAAAATCAACTTTCTTAAGGTGCCTTCAATAAACTCTTTAGGACCCTTAAACTGGACCCCCAGATTCTCAACCCACTTTTGCAAATATCAGACGTGATGACAGAAGTGCGAGCCACCTTTGCCCAGCAATGTGTCTTTGTGCAGAATAAACCAATTCACAAAGAGATGGAGACCAGGGTCCAGTGTGCCCACAGCACCTGATAGAGGGACGAGCAGCTGAACCGAGACGCCATCCCAGGCAAGGGGGTGGGGAAGGGAAGGAAATGATATGGAGGCGTGTACGGGAAATGATTTCCTAATAAGGAGACTTGGAACCTTGTTACCCGGAAATGACAACACCTGCCCATGGAATTTGCCTCAAGTACAACAGGCGATGTCAACCCCCGCTCCTTCGCTGGTGTGAAACTCAGAGGTAAGGGAGCCCTGTGAGACTGCCATGAAACTGGGGCAGTGTTTTCCCCAGGAATGGAAATTGGGGGGGGGTTGAATTTACAGGGGGGGTCAGGGCCGATGAGGGGTGAGATCATGAGGGTGAAGGTGGGCTGTATGGCCCCATAGTAAAAACTGAAAACTGTTTCATGACCATTTTGTTAGATTTAAACTCATGTTTTGAAATCATCACACAAATTAAAGTTGGCTACTCAAGCCTTCTATGAAGTACGACGTCTACATCCTTCTTGGTTTCTTGTTATAATTTTGCACAACTCTGTTAATGAACTTCTTGAATGCAATGCGTTCATCTTTGGTGGCTTCTCATGTGTCCGGTACTTCCATTCCTTCAATTGATATGCTCATTAGTTCATTCACATGATCAGGCAGACGGTGACTTCTTTCAGAACACAAAATTCTATTCAATGATGAAAAAGAACGCTCAACTGTAGCTGTTGTGACTGGAAGTAGCAAGAGATGAACTCCTACTTCTTTCATCCCAGGAAACAGAGCACAAAGATTGGGTCGAGCCACTAGTGATGGTAAAAAAGAAGTTGAAGTCAAATCTTCATTCATTCGTCGTATGATATTCCACTCTGTGTTCAAATTTTCTATTCTGGCCTGATCATATGGCAGCCCCATTGCTGGTAGTGCCTCATTCCACTCAACTGTCGGTGTTTTATAGGACAGGGATCTGTAACAGCTATGTAGAGGTTGAGTAGAATCTAGAAGTTGCTGTTGTAGATTTTTAAGAATCAAGTCTGTACTTTTTCAGTTCTCTTAACAAACACTTCTTGTCTTCTTCACTTAAGGATTCAATATAAATGTCTTCATTAGTCGATTTCTGGACTGAAGTCTTTGCTTCTTCCAGTACTTTTTCAATGGATAGATCTCTGATTGATCCAAATGTAGCTTCTATTGCTGGACAAAGATCTACTACTGTTGTAGCAGATGCCTGGATGGCATTGTTTAATGACCCAAGTGGTTTCAACAGTAGACTTACAAGAGAGAGAATGGCAATAATCTTCTCTGAATGTAGTAGCAAAAGTAATCCACCAGCCTCACTACTTAGATCCATCCCATCTTGGTAGATACTTTCCAAAGTCAGTAATAATGGCTGGAGTAATTTTAAGACAACAGCCAAGGATCGCTCATGAGAAAGCCAGAGGGTTTTCCCAGGTTGGACTAATTTGAACTTCAGTCCCAGTGTATTTTCTATATTTTCCAAGATATTCAGTCTTTTTGGACTCTTGCTGAACAAAGAATATAATGAAGACATTAAATGTATAGCTTTTTAAATGTCTTTTGAAGAGTCTGCAGCTTGTACTAACGCTAGTTGGAGTAGATGGCCTCTGCAGTGTGTATAGGAGAGATTAGGGTTATACTTCTCTCTGAGCAAAGCTTGTACTCCACCATGTCTTCCAGAGAAGTTTGCAGCTCCATCAAATGCACAAGCAACCATCTGTTTGCAGTCTAATTGACAAGCATTTGACTCTTCTAAGATGTGGGTTGTCACAGATGCAGCCGATGTGTCTTCTATAACTTGAACATCTAGAAATGCATCTGCTGGCCTACCACTGACATCAAGATAACGTACACAATGACTTAATACTTGCCCATTTGCATCTGTGCATTCATCGGCCATGTATGCAAATTTTTTGAATGTGATGAGAGAGGTCTTCACTTTTTCAACTGTTGAGTCTTTCACTGTTGCACCGCATGCTTCTAGCCAGTCAGTTGAGTTTCTTGCAGAAAGACAGTGAGCATTTGCTGGTCTTGTTCAGAACCAGTGTTCAACTTCAGGATGAACAAGTGACAATGCACTTAACATTGGCCTCCAGTTTGTAGTGTGTGGTATCTTTTGCTTAAATAGAAAGTATGATGACATACCCATGTTTGTTCGCATGTCTCTTGAGGTTCCACACAGCTCACAGTGATTTCAGCGGAGCTCTCAGTGGGGGAACCTTGCTGCTAGTGCAGACTGGGCCCTCTCTTCCACTTAGACCAATTATCAGTGATTTCAGCTGCAGTGGTCACTTAACAAAACAAAAGACTATCTACGGAGCCTAATCAGCTCTGTCTTTAAACAGTGGAGAGGGGCAGGTCGAATAGTACTTGTGACTCAGGCAGACCATCAAGCAAAACACCTGTCCCCACCCTAGCTCTTGATGCCCTCAATCGGCACAGGCTAAGTACAGTTCTACTCCCCTTTACTCATACAATAAAAATAACAACATTTCATCCCCCCCACCCCCCGCATTCAAGTGATTTGTAACCCAGCCCCAGCCAAAATCTATCATTTGGGCAGCACAGCTCTGTTTGCTGGATACCTGGGGAGATTAGGTGCGACTGTAAACACAATCTGGTCCTGAAGCCTTTCCCCCCAGCCCCAGCTCATCACTAGCGGTCAGGGAGAGCTCATTTAGACTTTGCTAACAAATCGTAATTTGGCCGACATCACCGGAACGAATGCACTGACATTGTCATAAAAACAACAGCTGTAGAAGGGAGCTAGTCTATGTTCATACTTATCAAATCTATGATACTTATTCAGATACACGTATTTTATCATACACTTTATATGCTTTTAAAGTGTGTATTAATATTTCAAGTCAAATTCCCAAATAATCACTAAATTGGCAACACTGCATGCACTTAATTCACAAAACTGGGGGGGGGTGTTGGGGAAATTTAGGAGGGTGTAGGGGGGGTGTAGGGAAATCCCTGAACTGGAGGTTTATGGAGGCCCTGAGCAGATCCCAGCTGGTGTCAATGGGCGTCTCTTCATTGGACTTAATGGGGCCAGATCCCCAGCCGGTGTCAATGGGCATCTCTTCATTGGAGTCAATGGGGCCAGACCCCCAGTGTGTGTGATTCACCATTGCTCCATCAGGCTGGGTGAATGTTCTCAGGATGCCAGCAAGCATTTGGCAGTGTGCTGTGGAGATGCTGTTGCCGATTACTGCGGGGGTATTCAGTGGTGGGTGTCTGGGTGAGGGGTTCTTCATCGTGGGGCAGTTGGAGGGGTGGCACCTCTGGGTGTTATATTGCTGTACTGTTCTCTATGTTAGGAGGATACATATAGTTGTAGCTCAGACTCAGCGACTGGTTCCTCTCCTTGATTTCCCGGGAGATCTCTGCTAGGCGATCCTGGAAGGCAGCCATGAGCTGCTTTGGCCCGTGTTCGGTAAAGTGCTCCTCAGGGTATGTCCCCAGGGGTCTCTGGAAGGGAATAGGGAGAGTGGTGAATACGGAGGCATCAAAATCACTGAAACCCCTGGGATCAACTCCAGGGCTGCATTCTTATTACTCCAAGGCAGGAGTAGAGAAGAGAGGTTTTCCCTGGGGATTGAGATAGCAAAGGCACTGGGGCACTGACTGGTGGAGCTTTGCATGCAAGAGAAACAGACACTGAAGCAGCACAGAGCCAAGGAGACAGCCAGAAGAAGCTTTGGGGGTGTGGCTCCTGGACAAAGCCAAAAGAGAGAGAAAGTTTTTGGGCTGAGTGCTAGTTGGAAGGAGGCTTGGAACTGTGACCAAGGAAATCGCCTCCTGTTCTTTGAGTCCTCCAGACTTTGCAAATAAACACAATTCCATCAAAGAAACACCTGGATCCATCACCAATTTCTCCTCCTAATGGAAACAATCCACACCAGCAGCTGAGTAAATATTTTCCACCCCAACTTTTCTCTTTTCTTTGAGAAAAAAATGCACATTTGGTGATACCAAAATATTTTCTGAATTATCCCTTTTGCCAAAGACTTAATTTAAAAATAAAACTAAAAAAAAAAAATTCAACCCATTTCGAGTTTTCCTTTCCAAATGACTTTTTGTGTCGAATGTTCCAAAATGTCCAAGAAAACTGCTCAGAATCGAGAGGAAATGTTGAACAAAAGGGTTTGTTTCACCTCCTAAACAACTTATTTTCAACTTTTCAAAATCACTGACAAACCAAAAATTGTAGGCAGTGTTGTTGTAGACATGTTGGTCCCAGGATATTAGAGAGACAAGGTGGAGGAGGTAATATCTTTTATTGGACCAACTTTCCTTGGTGAAAGAGCTCGAAAGTTTGTCTCTGTCACCGACAGAAGTTGGTCTAATAAGAAATATTCCTTCACTCACCTAGTCTCTCTAACAAACCAAAAAAGTCACTGATTCACCCATCTCTGTCACTGGAGATTTTTAAGAGCAGGTTGATCAGACACCTGCCAGGGATGGTCTAGATAATACTTAGCCCTGCCATGAGTACCGGGGACTGGACTAGGTGACCTCTCGAGGTCCCTTCCAGTCTTACCCTTCTATGATTCTAACTGCAGGGTCCAAAATTTTGGTTAAACTGCTTGGGTCAGAAATGGTTAAAAATACTCAGGGTGATCTGGGTCTATGGAGGGAACTGGAGAGCACTTTATGTCTGAATAGTGGTTGAACCAGTGTCTGCAGGGAAAGACCTCTCCCCACCTCTTCTGAAAGGCACCAGGCCTCTAAATAATAATCACATGCATGTCATTTTGAGGACATTTCCTCTCTGCCCGCACAGCGGCTGCCAACACCCACCATGCCCCACTGCCTGCCGAGAGGGTAACAGAAAAGGGGCTGAAACGCCTGGGTCCATGTCCTCAAATCAGCAGCAGTTCCAATGGACCTCCTGCTCATTGACACCAGCTGAGGATCTGGCCCCATTGACTCCAATGGAGAGACGCCCTTTGACACTGGCTGGGATCTGGCCCCTCTGTAGGTGTTTCGCAGGTAGTGGAGGACACACATCCCTAATCCAATACTGAAGGATTCGGAGTGCGGGCTCCTCTCCCAAAAGACACCCCCCCCATCCAGGGTCCTTCCTCCACCAGTCCCACCAGCCCTGCTCTCACCATGTCCCGATCCTCATTACGCAGCACCCAGAGGACGGAGAGGATCAGGCTGGTGGTGTTCATCTCGGGGATGGTGTCCAGGAACTGCTTCAGGGTCACCTTGGCCTTGTTCCGGGGCGGTGGCTTCCGCATGGACGACGGGTAATTGGGCATGAAGGCTGCCAGCTCGAACTGGGGCCGGGAAAGGGAAGCCAGAGGTTAGATCCCACCCGGGAGCTTGGCTGGCAAGGTCATGAGAGGACCCAGGAGTCCAGAGCAGGAGCCGCAGGACCAGCTGCCCCAGGGGTCCACGGACCCTGCCCATCACCCAGCCCAACCCAGGCCTCATTCAGTCAGCCGCAGAGGCAGTGTGGATATGTGGCTGGGACTCTGACCTGCGTTCCAGTCCTAGCGACTCCATGATCTCCCTCTGTGCCACCGGGCAAGGCACCAAATCACTCCGTGCCTCAATTTCCCCATCTGTACGAGGAAGGTGATCAGTCTTCCCGTTGTCGGTTTTGTCTACTTAGAGGGTGAGCTCTTTGGGTCAGGGACCATCTCTCACTATGTGACTGGGAAGTGCCCGGCACAAGCGGGGACCTGATCTCGGTCAGGGGGGTCTGGGCAGTGCCTGGCACAAAGAGGGACCCTGATCTCAGCTGGGGTCTATGCAGCGCCCGGCAGGACTGGGCCCCAATCTCTGCCACAGATTTTCATTTTGTTGAAAAATGGAAAAATTAAAAAGGAAATGTTCTAAAAAAAATTGTCAGAGGAAAGGGAAGGAACTTGATGGAAGATGCTTGATAAAGCCAGGAAAAGAACCCAGGAGTCCTGGCTCCCTCCCTGCTCTAACCACTAGACACCACTCCCCTCCCAGAGCTGGGGAGAGAACTCAGGAGTCCTGACTCCCAGCAACTCTGTCTGGGCTAGACTGGACTTTAAGCCACAGTAACTCCTGGGCGTGAGCCACCACGTCCAGGATCCAGCTCAGACCCCAAAGTATGGGACGTACCCAGTGGGGCCCAAAGGGCAGGAGGGGACAGGCTGGGGCCCAAGGGAGGAGACACTGGTGTAAGGAGAGGAAAGGGGGGAAGGAAAGAGACACCCGTCCAAGAGGGGGACAGGGTGGGAGGCCCTCACCCACCTGCCCGGCGTTGACGGCAGCGTGATAGGCAGAGCAGGTGAAGATCACCATGGTCAGGTACTTGGTCAGCTCGGCCGTGGTGCCCAGAGCCGAGGGGATGCCTGCCAGAGAGGGATGGACTGGTGAGCATGGGACAGAGCCCCCTCTCCCCTGTCCCTGGCTGGGAATGTCCCCTCTCCCCTCCCCCTGCCAGCGGTGATGCTGGGTCAGTGCAATACCAGCATCACTAATTTCTGTGCATGTGTAACACCGACAGACCCTGGTCCTGGGTGGGCGGGATCGAACCGGGGGCCTCCAGAGCGTAGCACATGAGTCTCTACCGCATGAGCTAAAAGCCACGTGGAGGCATTTGGGTGACATACGGCAGGCATCACGCAGTGGCCATGGCTGACGTTTTCACGAGTGCCTTGGGTTTTGGAGACACCTTAATGGGGGCTGATTCTTGGGGGGTGGAGGGAGGACTCCTCAGCGATGTCTGTGACCCTGGGCTAGCCACCTCTGGGTTCTCACCCGATGCCTGTCTGCCAAGGAATCCCTTGGCGAATATCTCGCCCACCCACGCCTGCAGCTCGTGGTCACTCTGCACCGAGAGGCTGGTCTGGTAGTAGATCGTCACAATGCCGGAGACAAAGCTGAGAGAGTTAAAGGGGAATCGGGTCAGCCCGGACGCCGGGGTCCATGGTGAGATGCTCTCCCCCCTAGGACAAGCTAGGGGAGCCCCCTCCCTCCAGTCTATACAGTGCTAGGCCTGCTACCCTTCAGCATCACTTCTTAGGTGGTCCAGATTCCCCTCCATCCCCCAAGCCTGGTCACCAGCCACCTCGGAGATTTCCTTTTAGAATCATAGAATATCAGGGTTGGAAGTGACCTCAGGAGGTATCTAGCCCAACTTCCTGCTCAAAGCAGGACCAACCACAACTAAATCATCCCAGCCAGGGCTTTGTCAAGCCTGACCTTAAAAACCTCTAAAGATGGAGCTTCCACCACCTCCCTAGGGAACCCATTCCAGTGCTTCACCACCCTCCTAGTGAAATAGTGTTTCCTAATATCCAACCTACACCTCCCCCACTGCAACTTGAGACCATTGCTCCTTGTTCTGTCATCTGCCACCACTGAGAACAGTCTAGATCCATCCTCTTTGGAACCTCCTTCAGGTAGTTGAAAGCAGCTATCAAATCCCCCCTCATTCTTCTCTTCTGGAGACTAAACAATCCCAGTTCCCTCAGCCTCTCCTCATAAGTCATGTGCTCCAGCCCCCTAATCATTTTTGTTGCCCTCCGCTGGACTCTCTCCAATTTTTCCACAACTTTCTTGTAGTGTGGGGCTCAAAACTGGACATAGTACTCCAGATGAGGCCTCACCAATGTTGAATAGAGGGGAATGATCACGTCCCTCGATCTGCTGGCAATGCCCCTACTTATACAGCCCAAAATGCCGTTAACCTTCTTGGCAACAAGAGCACATTGTCGACTCATATCCAGCTTCTCGTTCACTGTGACCCCTAGGTCCTTTTCTGCAGAACTGCTGCCTAGCCATCAGGGCCGGTTCCAGGGTTTTTGCTGCCCCAAGCAGCAAAAAGAAGAAAGACCAAAAAAAAGCCGCGATCATGATCTGCGGCATTTCGGCGGCAGCTCTACCGCCGCCCCTTCAGTCTTCGGCGGCAATTCAGCGGCTGGTCCTTCGCTGGGCTGGTGCCTGGAGCCGGCCCTGTTAGCCATTCGTTCCCTAGTCTGTAGCAGTGCATGGGATTCTTCCTTCCTAAGTTCAGGAGATTGGGGCCAAATGTTTCCAAGCCCATATGTGGTTTAGGAGCCTGCCTGCCATTCTCAAAAGGGACTTAGGTGCATTATGGGTTAAATTTACAATGGCAGCTGGGTGCCCAGAGCAATTTACAAAATGCCCGAGCGGGTTCGGTTCCTAAATCCCATTGACGTCAGCATTTAGGTTCCTAAGTCAAGCGGGATGAAATGTTTGCACGTAGTGGCCGGAACAGGGGAAGCCAGGGGGCCACAACCCCATCGCTTTTTACTGGCCTTAAAGGGAAGCGATGGGGGGAGGGGGCAGAGAGGAGCAAGCAGGAGCAGAGCCTCGGGGAAGAGGCGGAGTGAGGGCGGAGCCTCAGGGGGAAGGGATTGAGTGGGGGCGGGGCCACGGCCCAAGCTCCGGTGGCCCCCCTACTTCTAGGGAGTTTCCGGCACTACTGGTTTGGGCTGAAACTTTTGGGGGGTACAAAATGGAGTCGCGGTGACCCTGAACGAGTTCACAAATGAATTTGGTTTTGCCAAATTTTGTGCTGAAAAACAAACCATCCAAAAAATTGGAAACCTCCCCGAAAATTTTCATTTTTTGTTGTTCAAAAAGTCCTGAAAATGAATTTTAAAAAAAAAGTCAAAAATGTGTCAAAATCCTCCAAATGGAAACAAACCAGGTCAATTGACACAAAACAAAATGTTTCGTTTCACCTGAAAGGAATTTTATTTTTTGGATGTGATTTCTCAAGGGGCTGAAATTTTTGAAAATTGTCAGTTTTGGGGCCAACCTAAAACTGTTTTATTTTATTTTATTTATTTATTTATACTTTTCAAGATTGCCAAGCCAACAAAAAAACCCTTACTCCTTTGACCGTGTGGGCACTTTGGAAAACGTTGCCCTCTAAATGGAGATTCAGGTTAAGCACAGAAGTGAATTTAAAATTCATTGAACGTACAGTTTTTTAAGGCCCAGCTTGACAAAGCCCTGGCTGGGATGATTTAGTTGGGGTGGGTCCTGTTTTGAGCAGGGGGTTGGACTAGATACCTCCTGAGGTCCCTTCCAACCCTGATATTCTATGATTCTATGAACCGGCAGCAGATCCTGGGGCTGATGGTCTCATTTTGACTGTTCTTCGACTGGGCTTGCGTCGAAGTGGTTTCCGTGAAAATGAATTAAGAGCGTCCACATGGGAGAGGGGTTGTCACTAAACTGGATTGAAATCTGATTTCGGTTATCAAGGGGTCCAACTTTGTGTGGGAAAGGATGTTTGCTGGATCCCAGCAGAACAAACCCAGTATGCAGGGCTCCCTCCCATACAAGACCTGGATTCCCAGGGGGCTCTGCCCTGACCCCCTCCACACTCAGAGCCCCACCGCTTTTCCCCCTGTGATTTCACTAGGTCTAACCCCTTCCGCTGCACTTGCCTTCATCTCTCCTCCCTACACAACACCCCACCTGGCCCAGCACCCTCCTCACCTCTCTATAGCTGCCCAGATCTTGAGCCCATCGTCCCTGTAGTAGTAGTTCTGGAGCGAGGCGACACCGCGTTCCTGGATGTCATCGGGAAAGCAGAGCGTGGTGTAGGTTAGGTTCTCCAGGGCCTTGCGGAGCAGCTCGGCGAGGCCTCGACGCCCAGTCGCTATGGCCTGTGGAATATAGACCCGGCCCGGGCCCACTGGGGGTTACTGCCACGGAGCTGCAGGTGCCAGGGGAGAGGGTAGGACACTGGAATTGCGTTAATTCCCCAGGTCTGGGACAATGCTGGGAATCAAACTTACGAAATCCTTTGGCAACTCAATTCATTTTCCCTCCAAAAAAATGTTCACTGATGAAAGTAAAAGGAAATGGGGAGGCGGGGGACAAAAGGAGAGAAGAAGGAAAAACGGGAGGAAAGACAGAAAAACTAAGAAAGATGAATAATGGGGAAAAACAAGAAAAAAACAAAAACAAGAAAAAGAAGTGAAAAAATAAGAAAAAAAGGGAAAAGAGGAGAGAAAAACAAGCCAAAGGAAACAAGGAAGAGAAAATGACTATTATGAAGGAAAATGCCATAAAAATGTCATGAACTTTTTTTTGGAAAACCGACCATTTTAAGTGCAAATCTTTTATTTTTACCTACTGGCCATTTTTCGGTGAAAAACATGTTCCCTCGACCTGCCTCGCCCTGATTAGAAGGCAGGAAATTGGGTTGCAGGCCACGCCCACAAAAGGGCTAATTGGGCTCGCGTTGAAGTGGTTTCAGTGAAAGTGAATTAAGAGCGTCCACATGGGAGGGTTGTCACTAAACCGGATTGAAATCTGATTTCAGTTATCAACGAGCCCGACTTTGTGTGGAAAAAGATGTTCACTGGATCCCAGTTGCGAGGTGGCCAATGAGCACCGACCTCCAGGAGGAGCTGCTTCTGCCTTGCGCTTGATTGGCTGAGCAGGCTGGAGGCGGAGCTGGGTGGGTGGAGTTTGGGAGGGGCAGTCACAGAAGGCCATCAGCAGTTTGCTGCTGTAGTTGATTTGATGGGCAGTTTGCTCATTCTCCCTCTTTTTTGAACACACCGGAGGAGGCTAGGGGAGGCAGTGTGGCCTAGGGGCTAGCACCCGGGGCTCGAACCCAGCTCTCCCGGGTTCTACCAAAGGCTTGGTGAGTGACCATAGACAAATGAGTCCCTGCCTCAGTTTCCCCATCTGTAAAATGAGGCTAATGCTCCTGATGTCCTTTGTAAAGTGCTTTGAGATCTAGGGGTGAAAAGCACCAGCTTCAAGCAAGGGATTATATTGTTATTAAGAGACAATCCCCTCTTTACCCGATCGAATACGCCCCCGGGGCTGATGAGAAAGGTCCGGGCCAGGACATCAATGTGGATGGAGAACCGGATGTGAGGGATCAGGAGCTGGAAGAGAAGAGGCGCAGGGGCTGAAGCAGCTGGGGAGGAGATGCCAGCCCCCCACCGCCACGGTCCCTCCTGAGTGGAGAAGAGACGTTGCAGAGGCAAATGGCTTTGTTCTCTGATCCACCCTGATTGCAGAGCACTAGGGCGGAGTGTTTGGTGCAGGAGGCAGCAGAGAACTGAGCAAAGAGCTGGGGTCAGCACACAAACAGCTGGGCACCTCTGGAATTTGCACCCACACAGTGCACAGCCGGGCATCTCAGGAACACATGCCACCAGCTGGCCACCTCTGGAGCACATACAGGTACGCAGCTGGACACACCTCCAGCACAAACATTCATACACTGCTGGGCATGTCTGCAACATACACACACATAGACAACCAAGCATGTCTGCAACACACACACGCACACAGCCGCACATGTCTGCAACACACACGGGTACACAGCTGGACATGTCTGCAACACACATACACGTACACAGCCGGGCATGTCTGCACCACAAACACAAGTACATGGCCAGACAAGTCTGCACTACACACACACGTACACGGCCAGATATGTCTGCACCACATACACACGTACACAGCCGGACATGTCTGCAGCACACACCCGTACATGGCTGGGCATGTCTCCATCATACACACATGTACATGGCTAGACATGTCTTCACCACACACACACGTACACGACCAGACATATCTGCAACACACAAACACACACAGCAGGGCACTTCTAGAACACACATACAGTGATACGGGTGATTCCCGTGTACACCTCCGGGGATACACGCCGGGCTGGGCCCCTCTCAAACTCGCATGTCCAGGGACAAACATCCCATTGGGCCTGTCTGAGCATCACAAAGGCACACACTGGGCACCTCTGGGGGGAATGTGACCAGGCGGGCACATCTGGGGCATACACTGGGCAAAGTGTGCACACACACAGGGCACAGCAAGAACTGGGTGCCCTTGGTCAACTTCCTTAATATGTCCCCCCACCTGCAGAAGTGGGTAGCCAGGAATGGGACTCGCCCCACCCCTTGTTGCCATCTGTTTTCTCTGTGCATAAGGTGCCAGGTGTGGACACTGGATGCCCGTCGCTGTCCCATTGGCTGACGCACCAAGCAGAGTGGGGCCCCGCCCACCTGTGGCCCCGCCCACTCACAGCAGCTCCGCCCCCCTCACCTTGTACAGGGGGTGGCACATGGGCAGCTGGCGCTGGGTGGCCACGGCAAAGACCTCGGCCAGCAGGTGGGCGCGGAGCAGGTGGGAGGTGACCTCGTGCAGGTGGAACTCGGAGTTGCGCACCCAGGTCTTGGCCAGAGTCCAGAGCCACTCGGAATCACTGGGCAGGAAGATGGGGCTCTCGGGACCTGGGTGCTGGCTGAGCTGTGGGGGAGCTGGGTCAGAGCAATGGGTCTGGTATCCCCCCTGGGTCAGAGCAATGGGCCAATCCAGCCCAGTATCCCCCCCAGGTCAGAGCAATGGGCCCATCCAGCCTGGTATTCCCCCCCCAACTGTGCAATGGACCCATCCAGCCCAGTATCCCCCCCAGGTCAGAGCAATGGGCCCATCCAGCCTGGTATTCCCCCCCAAACTGTGCAATGGACCCATCCAGCCCAGTATCCCCCCCAGGTCAGAGCAATGGGCCCATCCAGCCTGGTATTCCCCCCCCCCAACTGTGCAATGGGCCCATCCAGCCCAGTATCCCCCCTGGGTCAGAGCAATGGGCCCATCCAGCCCAGTATTCCCCCCCCCCCGGTCCCAGGCAAGAGCAATGGGCCCATCCAGCCCAGTTTCTCTGCCCCCCGCCCTCCAGGTGACAGCAATGGGCCCATCCAGCCCAGTATCCCCCTGACCCCAGATCAGAGCAATGGGCCCATCCAGCCTGGTATCCCCCCTGGATGGGTGCAATGGGCCCATCCAGCCCCTATCCCCCCTGGATGGGAGCAATGGGCCCATCCAGCCCTTATCCCCCCTGGATGAGCAATGGGCCCATCCAGCCCCATATCCCCCAATGGACCCATTCACCCCTGTATCCCTGCTGGATCAGAACAGCGGGTCCACTGGCACACTCGGGCCCTGCCCACAATAATAATTGTGCCTTTAGCAATGGTGGAGCCGAGTTGCTCCCTAGCAGCAGGGGGGCCCAGGTGGCTCAGGAGGGGCTCTGATAACCCCCCGCTTGGGCACCGGTGAGCAGAGAAACCCCTCACCTGGATGGCCAAGGGGACGACCTCCCCGCTGGGTTTCTGGTGCAGCAGGCACAGGGGCGCGGCGATGTACTGCTGGTGCCCGTTCACTTTAGTGGTGGGAATGTCTTCCAGGAGCTTGTAATCTGCGATATAGATGCTCCCTCTCTGTCATGCAGAGCAGAGGAGGGTCAGTGCCCCGCTCCCAGGGCTGCGAGCTTCCTTCAGCAGTGTCCCAGCAAGCAACACACATAGCACTGCGCAGGGATCACTTACCCAGTGTTAAAATGCAGCCACCTCCCGGTGGAGTAGCTGGTTATACAGGGATCCCTCACCCAGCAGTGAGATGCAGCCACCTCTGGAGCACGGCGGCTGGTTATACAGGGATCCCTCGCCCGGCGCTGAGATGCAGCCACCTCTAGGGCGGGGCAGCTGCTTATACAGGGATCCCTCGCCCGGCGCTGAGATGAGGCCACCTCTGGGGCGGGGCGGCTGGTTATACAGGGACCCGTCACCCAGCGCTGAGATGAGACCACCTCTGGGGCGGGGCGGCTGGTTATACAGGGACCCCTCACCCGGCGCTGAGATGCAGCCACCTCTGGGGCGGGGCGGCTGTTTACCCAGACCCAGCTATGCTACAAACAGTTTAGTTTGGGAACAGAGCACTGTGCTCCCACCAGCAGGAGTTCACGGAGAAGGAGGGCAGCATGGACTCAGCACGGCTGGGAATCAGCCAGGCCCTGATTATTTTGGGGAGACAGGGTGTTACCTGTAGCTCCTCCTGGAGGCTGGTGGATTCCCCCAGGAAGCCGGCCACCATCTCCCGTGTCACCGGGAAGTTCTCCGGGAGCGCCGTGCATTTCTGGATCAGAACAGGGTTGAACCCATTCAGATACTGGTACCCGAAGAAAGCATCTTCTTGCCAGTGCTCAAAGACATACTCTGGGGATACACACACCGGCCCTTTAAATAAAACCCCATTGCCTGGGGAGAGGAGTGGGGTCTGATGGTTAGAGCAGGGGAGCGGGGCTGCAAGCCAGGACTCCTGGGTTCTCTCCCCAGGTCTGGGAGGGGAGTGGGGGCTGGTGGTTAGAGTAAGGGACTGGGAGCCAGGCTTAGAGGAGAAGAAAGTGATCAGGAACAGTCAGCATGGATTCACCAAGGGCAAGTCATGCCTGACTAACCTAACTGCCTTCTATGATGGGATCTGTGGATGAGGGGAAAGCAGTGGACGTGTTATTCCTTGACTTTAGCAAAGCTTTATGATACGGTCTCCCACAGTATTCTTGCCGGCAAGTTAAAGAAGTATGGGCTGGATGAATGGACTGTAAGGTGGATAGAAAGCTGGCTAGATCGTCGGGCTCAACGAGTAGTGATCAACGGCTCCATGTCTAGTTGGCAGCCAGTTTTCAAGCGAAGTGCCGCAAGGGTCAGTCCTGGGGCCAGTTTTGTTCAATATCTTCATTAATGATCTGGAGGATGGCATGGACTGCACCCTCAGCAAGTTTGCAGATGACACTAAACTGGGAGGAGTGGTAGATACACTGGAGGGTAGGGATAGGATACAGAGGGACCTAGACAAATTAGAGGATTGGGCCAAAAGAAATCTGATGAGGTTCAACAAGGACAAGTGCAGAGTCCTGCACTTAGGACAGAAGAATCCCATGCACTGCTACAGACGAGGGACCGGATGGCTAGGCAGCAGTTCTGCAGAAAAGGACCTAGGGGTTACAGTGGACGAGAAGCTGGATATGAGTCGACAGTGTGCCCTTGTTGCCAAGAAGGCTAACGGCATTTTGGGCTGTATAAGTAGGGGCATTGCCAGCAGATCAAGGGACGTGATCATTCTCCTCTATTCGACATTGGTGAGGCCTCATCTGGAGTACTGTGTCCAGTTTTGGGCCCTCCCGCCCCACTACAAGAAAGTTGTGGAAAAATTGGAGAGAGTCCAGCGGAGGGCACAAAAATGATTAGGGGGCTGGAGCACATGACTTATGAGGAGAGGCTGAGGGAACTGGGATTATTTAGTCTGCAGAAGAGAAGAATGAGGGGGGATTTGATAGCTGCTTCCAACTACCTGAAGGAGGTTCCAAAGAGGATGGATCTAGACTGTTCTCAGTGGTGGCAGATGACAGAACAAGGAGCAATGGTCTCAAGTTGCAGTGGGGGAGGTCTAGGTGGGATATTAGGAAACACTATTTCACTAGGAGGGTGGTGAAGCACTGGAATGGATTCCCTAGGGAGGTGGTGGAATCTCCATCCTTAGACAAAGCCCTGGCTGGGATGATTTAGTTGCGGTTGGTCCTACTTTGAGCAGGGGGTTGGACTAATTACCTCCTGAGGTCTCTTCCAACCCGGATATTCTATGATTCTATGATTTCCCTGCATCTAGGGGGGGAGTGGGGTCTCGTGGTTAGAGCAGGGTAACCAGGACTCCTGCTCCTTGTGGTTAGAGCAGGGGGTGCAGCTAGGAGCCAGGACTCCTGGGCTGTATCTCCAGTTCTGGGAGAGAAATGGGGGCTAGTGGTTAGAGCAGGGGGGGCTGGGAGCCAGGACTCCTAGGTTCTCTCCCCAGCTCATGGAGCGGAGTGGGGTCTAGTGGTTAGAGCAGGGGACTGGGAGTCCTGAGGGGAGGCCTGGTGGGGGGCTGTGGGTGGCAGGACTAGTTGACCTGGGGGGGCCGTGTGTGGGCTCAGCACCCACAGGCAATGCAGGGAAGGCGAAGGGGGTCCCGGAGCCAGGGGGTAGCCCTGTGCTGGCGTTGGCCCCCTGCTCCTCCCCACAGTGCATGGGGCAGCACGGACCTGAGACCGGGTTGCGGTAGAACCAGAAAACCTTGGGGATGTCAGCTAACTTCTCCCAGGAGTATGGCCGGTCCAGGAACCCCTTAATCTTGCACTCCAGCAGCCTGCGGGGACAGGTAGCCAGGCTCAGAGACTGGGACCCTCACACTGTGTGCGCCCTCTGCCTCGATCCATATGCACCCGTCTGTCCCCCTTCACACCCCTGTCTCTATCCATCCCCATACACACCCTCTGCCTGTGCCCCTCACACCCCTCTGACCCCATAGACACCCTTCTGTCTGTGCCCCCTCACACCCATACACACCCATCTGTCTGTCCCCCAACACCCCTCTGACCCCATAGACACCCCTCCATCGGTCCCCCCTTCACACCCCTCTGACCCCACTCACATCCTCTGTCTGTTCCCTTTTCACACCCCTCTGACCCCAAACACACCCTCTGTCTGTCCCCATCATACCCCACTGACCCAATATACACTCTCTGTCTGTCTCCCTCACACCCCTCTGAGCCAATACACACCCTCTCTCTGTGCCCCTTTCACACCCATCTAACGCAATACACACCATCTGTCTGTCCCTCCTCCACATCCCTCTGACCCCATACACACCCCTCTGTCTGTCCCCGTCACATCCCTCTGACCCCATACACACCCTCTGTCTTTCTCCCTTACACTCATCTGACCCCATACACACCCTCTGTCTGTCCACCCCCTTCACACCCCTTTGACCCATACACAACCTCTGTCTGTCCCCCTTCACACCTCTCTGACCTCATACACACCCTCTGTCTGTTCACCTTCTTCACACTCCTTTGACCCCATACACACAATCTATCTGTCCACCCCCTCACACCCCTCAGACCCATACACGCCCATCTGTCTGTCCCCCATTCAAACCCCTCTGACCCCACTCACATTCTCTGTCTGTGTCCCCTCTTCACACCCCTTTAACTCCATGCACACCCTCTGTCTTTCTGCCTCACACCCCTCTGACCCCATACACATCCTCTGTCTGTCTCCTCTTCACACCCCTTTAACTCCATACACACCCTCTGTCTTTCTCCCTCACACCCCTCTGACCCCATACACATCCTCTGTCTGTCTCCTTCACACCCCTCTGACCCAATACACACCCTCTCTGTTCCCCTTTCACACCCCTCTAATGCAACACACACCCTCTGTCTGTCCCCCCTCCACACCCCTCTGACCCCATACACACCCTCTGTTTCTCCACCCCTTCACACCCCTCTGACTCCATACATACCCCTCTGTCTGTCTCCCCTTCACACCCCTATGCCCACATTCACACCCTCTGCCTGCCCCCATACACACCCTATGTCTGTCTCCCTTCACACCCCTGACCCCATACACACCCTCTGTCTGTCCACCCCCCTCACACCCCTCTGCCTGCCTCTTCCCATGTACACCCTCTGTCCATCCATAAACACCTATCTGTCTGGCCCTATGTGACCCCTTTGTCTGTCCCCATAAACCCCACTCTCTGTGTCTGACCTCATGTATACCCTCTGTCTGTCTCTCCCCATACCTGCCCCTCTGACTGTCGGTCCCATACACATCCCTCTGTCTGGCCCCATACACACCCCTCTATCTATCCATCTCCTCCTGTGCCCCTCTGTTTGTCTGTGCCTCCGTCACACCCTATGTCTCTCCCCATACACACCCCGTGTCTCTCCAGCCCCACACACCCCACTTATCTGTCTCTCTAGCTCTGGGTCCAGCCCTTTTGCCAACCTGGTCCCCAGCACTGGATGTGGGGGCCAGTACCCAATCGCCAATGCCATAGATGGCGCAAATCCCTCCCCGGTTCCACATCCCTTAGCCCCAGCACCGCCGGGACCGCCCGTTGGGTGACCTCTAGTTCTCGACTTTCCGGGACACCGGCCCCCCTTCTGCAGGGCTGCCCCGCCTCCCCTGCCCCGAGACATTAAAAGGCATTTTGTCGGCATGGGCCCAGCCGGCCGGGATCCAGCCGGCACTGTAGGGCTGTCCTTTCTCCGGTGCTGCTTACTGCCCCGCCAGTCCCTGCCTCAACCTCCCTCGGAGCAGCAGCAATTTTATATTGACTACTCCGATCTCTGAGGACAATGCTGAGTGCAACTGATCCCTGCAGAACCTACATAGATAGATAGATAGATGGGGTGGATGGGGAGGGGGGGTGGATGGGGAGAGAGAGAGAGAGAGAGTCAGGTTGGAGGGTGGGGCAGAGTTACGGCTAATGAAATAATTACTGGAACTCCTAACGACAGACACAAAAGGTCAGCTCCTGAAGGAGATATAGGCGCCTAACTCCCCTTTATTCCAATGGGATTTAGGCACCTCAATCCCTCCGGGAAGCTGGGCGACCACTCTGGGAAGTGGATTTTCAGCCCCGCCACTTACGCCGCTGAGCCACGCCCGAAGAAAGCAGAGGCCTTGGGGTACGAATACTGGAGGTCGACCTCGGCAGTCATGGCACTGTCAATGTCGGCACACCAGGGGGCGCCAGGGCTGTACTCTTTCCACCTGTCCCAGGGAAGAGGGCGGTTAATAACAAGCCTTTCCGGCTCCGGTCGTCAGCCGATCTCAAAGCGCATTAGCAAAGAGTAGGCCGTCGTTATCCCCATTATATAGGTGGGGAAACTGAGGCACAGAACAGGGGAAGCAAGCCGTGGCAGAACCCAGATATCCTGGCTCCCCACTCCAGGGCTTTATCCACTAGGCCGCACCACACCTGGGCCTTAACTAAGACCGCAGGGACTGAGCGCTCCATTGGCTCCAGGAGCAGGCAGGGGTGGGTTAAGCCCTCGGCCCTACTGGCTCATGCCTCATACCCGTCCCGCCACCTGGATTTATTCGATTGCAACAGAAGCTCAGCCTGAGAGTTTTTTTAAAAAAGGTTAATTAGTTTCTAGCTCTTGGGGATGCCCAGAAAGGCTTTAAAACATGACCCAGCTGTAACCGACACGGCGACACTGCCTAAGTTTGCAGGGAGCCTGAACCCATTACTCCAAAATGCCCCCCTCAACTCACCTATATCTTTCCTGTTGCAGCACCAGCTCCTCACGACGGTGCTTCTGGAGCAGGTAGTGGGAGTCGTCACAAGGAGTTTGGGCTGGAGAGAGAAGAGAGAGACTGAAATCTGACCACACCCTGGAGTGAGGGATGTGTCCCAGACCCCTCTAAGCCTGCAGGGCTCCTTGGTGCCAGTCTTCTATCTACCTGTCTAACCGCATACACCCGCCTTCTCTCTCTCTCTCTCTCTCTATCCCCATACACCTGCCTTCTCTCTCTCCCGATCCACCCCATCTATCTATCTATCCCCATCCACCCCCCTCTATCTATCTATCTATCTATAGAATCATAGAATATCAGGGTTGGAAGGGACCTCAGGAGGTCATCTAGTCCAGTGGTTTCCAAACTGGGGTTCCTGAATCCCTGGGGGTTCACGAAATGTTACAGGGGGTTCTCGGGAAAGAATTCCCTAATGGCGGACAGAGCTGTCCCTAGGGACCCTGGGCAGCACAGGGCCAACATCCCAGAGCCCCTGAACATTCAAGAGCTAAGCAGATCAAAGCAAGCATGTCTATCACACTGAGGAGATTTAAACTTCAAGACTCCTATAAAAATGGAAAGGGAGGTGGATATTTTTTGCTGTTTTTAAAATTAAATAGGCAGCTAGTCTTGTTTTTAAAATTATGATGAAGAACAAGCTTAAGCTTTGTTTTAACATGTGCTGTTTGCCTAGACTGCTCAAGACCTGAATGCTTGTGTAGGAGGAACTCTTTGAGTTGGCTTCTTAAATACTTTCACACTGTTTCACATCTGATACTCCCTGATGAAACATAGGAGCCTTCTCTTATAACACGCTTATTCAAAGTGATACAAGCTACGAAAGTGAGATCTTGGAAGAGTGTTGCCATTTTCATAATGTAATAAAAATACTGTAATGATAAATAATAATTAATAAATAGTGTGTAATAAGCATGTCATAAAAACAAATTTTATATTTCCAAGATCACTGCTTTTATAATTTATACTCAGGTAAAGGAGAAAATCCCTGGAAATATTCATTTCTAGGAGGGGGTTCGCGAAACTTAACATTTTATTGAAAGGGGTTCACAGGTTGTTAAAGTTTGGGAACCATTGATCTAGTCCAACCCCCTGCTCAAAGCAGGACCAATCCCCAACTAAATCAAACTATCTATCTATCTATCTAAGGGATGGATCACTTGATGATTCCCTGTTCTGTTCATTCCCTCTGGGGCACCTGGCATTGGCCACTGTCGGAAGACAGGACATTGGGCTAGATGGACCTTTGGTCTGACCCATATGGCCGTTCTTATGTTCTTTCCCCATACATACCCATCTATATATCTGTCTATCCATCCATCTCCCACCCCACACCCATCTAGCGATCTAGCTAATCGCTATGGTACCTTTCCTCCCTCCCCACCGTTCATCAAAACAAAGAAATTATCTCTGCTTGGTCGCTGACCCCTCTCATGCCAAGCTTCAGCTAGCTGTAAATTGACCCTCGTGGGCTGAACCTGTCTAAGGCAAGGTGACGCCGGTTGAAGTGTGTCCACACACAAAGATGCACCGACATAGCTAAACTGGATTGAAAATCACCCACGTGACTTGGGTGTACACCAGGCCTCAGATATACTGGGCAGTGGGCTTCTCCTGGCAGGGACAGCTCGCACCAGGGCCTGGTAGAGATCCAGGAGTCACCGAGATGTACGAGGGGCAGAAGAGAACCCAGGAGTCCGGGCGCACCCACAGTGGGTCATACCTGTGCTTTCCGCCAGCTCCACAGTGCGGTAGCCCTGAATCCAGCGGTAGCAGGGGAAGTAGTAGGTGTCCCCCTCGGGGGACGTCACCCGCACCGTGTTGCAGTACCACATGTTCTCGGGGAAGAAGGAATAGGGCTCCTTGTGGAGTCGGATCAGCAGGATCGGCCCCAGGGCTTGCTCACTGGGCACCTTGTACTCCCTCACCTGGAGGAGACAGAGCACGGGGGGGAGGGTTTGAGCTCCGAGCACGGAGCCTGCGTTCCCGGCCACTCGGGATGGAGAGCGTTG
Source organism: Trachemys scripta elegans (assembly GCF_013100865.1). NCBI lineage: Eukaryota > Metazoa > Chordata > Testudines > Emydidae > Trachemys > Trachemys scripta. Next base: position 5,897,624 of record NC_048322.1, on the reverse strand, counting down.
CACAGGCAGAGCGGCGGGTCCAGCTCCTTTGCCATAGCTGGATCCCCGGCTGGTGTCAATGGGAGAGTCTCCATTGCAATCAACGGGGCCAGATCCTCAGCCCCATTTAACCCAATTGGGGATCTGGGCCCATTGACTCCAATGGAGAGACGCCCATAGACACCAGCTGGGGATCTGACCCCACTGAGACAAGCTCTTTGACCTGCTGAACTGTAAATCCATCCCCCGTTGCCATTTCATCCAAGTGACACAATCATCTGCAGAGTTTATTGACCAGATCCTCAGCTGGTGTAAATAATTGTGCCAGGCGCTGCCCAGACCTCCAAAGGGAGACTGTCCTGAGCCTAGGCCCCCAGTGCCAAGTGAGGGTGGAGCCCAAAGACCACAGGGGGAGCTGGCAGCCCCGTGGAAATCCCCAGCATCCAGACTGCAGCCCCCACCCTCCCCACTGCGGGGCAGGGGTCCAGGGAAGCCAGCCCACAGCACCGGGATTCCATCAGGGGCTCCCCCCCATCGAGCTGGCATGAGGGTACCCCAGCCCTGCCTCCCCTGTGGCCAGGGCCGCTGCCCCTCCCACCCCCATCCTCTTTTGCTGCATGTGAGCGAGTCATCTTGGTCTGGCCCAGCGTCAGACGGAGACAGGAGATCCAGCACGTCGCATTTGAGGACTCGAGCGCTGCCTAAACCCAAAGGCGGGGTTATTATCCCCCATTGTACCCATGGGGAAACTGAGGCACGAGCGCTGGCCCCTGAGGCAGAGCCACGAATAGAATCCAGGGGTCCTGAGCCCCGGCCCAGCCCCCAAACCATTGCTCCTCTCTTCCTGAATGGAGCCAGTTCTGATGGGATCCCCCCCACACACACACACACAAGGAACCCCCTAAAATACTCACTGATCCCGGCTGAAAGTCAAACCCACATCGGTCCAGCACGTGCTTGGGGCTTTCCCCGTAGCTGCCCACCAGGGTGATGGAGATGGTGTCAAAAGTGCCAGCCAGTGAGTCCTGGCCGGTGGACACCTGAACTTTGTAGATGGCCATCAGGGATGGGCTGGGGGCCGGGCTGTCCCCAGGCATGGAGGGGGCTTCTGGCTCCGAGGGGCGGATAGTCTGGGAAGCCCGTCTCGACGGTGCCGCTGTGAGTTCTCCCTCGCAGGGAGCCGGCTGGGTGACCTGTGTTTATTTACTGGTTGGCTTGGGATGGAGGCCAAGCGTGAGTTGAGCAGGCGGGGAATGCAGGGCCCTCAGGCACTTCCACGCCACCCCACGCCTCGCCGCACCCATGATGAGGCCCTTCCCCCGGGGACAGAGGGCGGGTGGTGCCAGCTGGCACAGAGCAGCGCCCAGAGAGCTTGCGTGGGGAAATCCAGAGTGTGGGGCTTGCCACAGATCGGGGGATGGATCAATAGAGTCACACAAGGGGGGGTCTGATTTCAGCTGGGGTCTGAGCAGTGCCTGGCATGCTGGGGGCCCCGATCTTGGTCAGGGAGGTATGGGCAGCACCTGGCACGACAGGGGCCCCAATCTCGGTTGGGGGAGGGGGTATGGGCAGCGCCCAGTAAGCCGGGGGCCCCAATCTTGGTTGGGGGAGGGGGTACGGGCAGCACCTGGCACGCCAGGACTCCAATCTTGGTCTGGGGGGTTAGGGTGGCCAACTTTCTAATCACACAAAACTGAACACACTCGCCCCGCCCCTTCCCGAGGCCCTGCCCCCCGCTCATTACATTCCCCCTCCCTCGGTGGCTCGCTCTCCCACACCCTCACTCACTGTCACTGTGCTGGGGCAGGGCGTTGGGGTGCGGGGGGGAGTGAGGGCTCTGGCTGGGGGTGCAAGCTCTGGAGTGGGGCTGGAGATGAGGGGTTTGGGGTGCAGGAAGGGGCTTCGGGTTGGGGGGGGGCTCAGGGCTGGGGCAGGGGGTTGGGGCTCGGGGTTGGGCTCCTGGTCAGCGGCGCAGCGGGGCTAAGGCAGATTCCCTGCCTGTCCTGGCACCGCGCTGCCCCCTGGGAGCAGCCAGCAGCGGGCAGTGACTCCTAGGGGCTCCGCACGCTGCTCTCGCCCGCAGGCACCGCCCCCTTAGCTCCCATTGGCCATGGTTCCATGCCAATGGGAGTGCGGAGCCGGTGCTTGGGACAGGGGCAGTGCACGGAGCCCCCGCCCCCCCGCCTAGGAGCTGGAGCTCCTGGCTGCTCCCCGGACACAGCGCGGTCCCAGGACAGGCAAGAAACCTGCCTTAGCCCCGCTCCGCCACTGACCGGACTTTTAACGGCCCCGCCAGGGTCTCTTCTCGACCGGGTGTTCCAATCAAAAACCGGACACCTGGCAACCCTATACAGGGTCTGGGCAGTGCCAGTGTGATGGGGCCCTGATATCGGTCAGGGGGTTCTGGGCATCCCCATTGCTCCCCAGTCCTTGCTCCCCAACCCCCACCCTGCTGCTCCCCATCCCTTCTCCCTAAACTTCATCCCCACTGTCCCCATCCCTGCTCCCCAACCCCCTTTCTCTGTTCATCACCGGAGCAGGACAGGTCGTTCCAGTTGTGCAATGTGGCTGCACATCTGTCTTGCGGTGGTTGTTGTTCCGGCCTCTCCCCAGAGGCAGACGCTTCTTTCTTGTTGTAATAACAGACCAGCTGCCCAGTGTTGATTTCAGAGAAGGCCGGGCACAGGGGCCGGCCGAGCCAGCAGCCAGCGGGTGAGAGGCCTGGCCCCTGTTGTTCAATGCTCCCCTGGACTGTGATGGGCGTGGAAGAAACGTGTACAAATAGCCTGGAAGAGTGGGTTTGGGGAGCAGGGTCGGGGAGCAGGGGGTTTGGGGAGCAGGGATAGGTTTGGAGGGGGAAAGAAGGAGATGCAGGGGGTTGGAGAGCAGGGGAGAAGGAAGGAGATGGTGGGGGTTGGGGTGCAGGGGGTTGGGGACCAGGGATGGGGAGAAGTGGGGATGTGGTCTGCGGAGCAGGGATGGGGGTGCAATGGTGATGGAGGTTGGGGAACAGGGTTTGGGCAGCAGAGTTGGGGTTTTGGGAGGCGGGATGGGGAGCTGCATGGATGGTGTTTGGGGATCAGGGATGTGGGAGCAGCGGGGATGGGGTTTGGGGAGCAGGGATGGGGAGCATTGGGGATGGTGTTTGGGGAGCAGGGATTGGGGCTGTCGATGTGACACTCTGCACCCCATATTCACCCTAGCGATATGATTCTGATATGGTTATAATATCATTATGATGCATCTTGTACAAAACACGTCCTGCGTGGTGGCATCTATGGAAAAGTGCTGGTTTGCTGACTGTGATTATCCTAGTCGTGTGCGTGGACCAGATTTGTAGCTGGAATTCTGAATCTTGACTCTGCAGCTGTATTTCAAATGTGTTGCAGTGAAGGGGGGAACCCCAGAGATTGCGGCAAGGTCGGGAGATGTACTGCCGGGAGCAAGAAGGCGCCTGCAGGGCCCTGATTCAGCAGGGGGAGAGCGAGAGCAGCGGGCGATGGCACTCTGTTAGGGGCCTTTCCCTTCACCCCTCCCCTGGTGCTTACAACGCAGACAACAAGCAGGCAGCCAGCACGCCCCTCCCCGCTGCCCCCATCCCCGCTCCCAAACCCCATCCCCGCTGCTCCCATCCCTGTCCCCCAAACCCCATCCCCGCTGCCCCCATCCCTGCTCCCCAAACCCCATCCCCGCTGCCCCCATCCCTGCTCCCCAAACCCCATCCCCGCTGCCCCATCCCCTCTCCCAAACCCCATCCCCGCTGCCCCATCCCTG
>NC_048322.1:5844245-5889028 GCF_013100865.1 Trachemys scripta elegans | reverse complement strand
TACCCCACCCCCAGAAGCAGCTGCATTTCAACTGGGGGGGAGATGACTGTGAGGCTGGCAAAGTAGCTGAGAACGGCGCCAGAGAAACCTGAAGGATGCGCCAAGGAAGGGAGTGAAAGAGGACAGATGCGTGTGCGGCGGAGACAAGACGCACCCATCCTTCCCCCGACTGAGCGAAAAAGAGGCGTCTGGCACCAGAGCTGGAATAGATTTGGCAATGCAGGGGCTGTGGAGGGCCATGAAAAGTGCTGGGTGGGCCACAGATCCCAGGGGCTCCCTCAACTGCATCCTGAGGGCCCCCACGCCGGAGGGAGCCCCTCCACCCACCCCCTTCCAACAGCCGCCACCCTCCAGGAATCCACTGGCACAGCAAGGGGGGTGGGGGCGGAAGGCAAATTATGTCTCTCAAGTGGGAACGAGCAGGAGAGCAGAAAAACCAGCCAGGCGGGTCAAGAGCCAAATTGCTTAGAGCAGGGGGAGGGGAGCTGGTTTTTGGTTTGGAGGGGGGCTTTTTTGGTCTGTCCATTGGTGGGTTTTTGCATGTGCATTTTTGTTTTGTTTTGTTATTGGACACCACAACCAAAACGAAAAAGTGGTTTTCCTGCTAACAAAACCAGACTGTATTTGTTAATTTATTTATTTGCTTGGTGGGGGCAGGGAGAGGGAGGGGCTTATTCTAAAAAAAGCGCCAGCAACAAAACAAGAATTTTAGTGTAAGATTTTGATGAACATTTTGCGTGTTCTGTACTTAGGGACTAGGGCGGGGGGTGAATATTTTTTGTCAATGATTTGGAGGCTTCCACAGAAGAACTGAAAATGTTTTGTTTTCATTTTTTCTTTTCTTTTTTGGGGGGGCAGAGGCGGGGGGAGGGGAATTGTTTATTTATTTATTTATTTCCATCCAGCCCTAACGACCAGCTCTGCACACGGAGCGGCTTCTATGTGAGCCATGTTTGGGGGTACAGGTAACATCTCCCCCAATTCCTGGGATCCACAACTCTCCCTCCAGGTTCTGTGAATTTCTAAATCATTCGGAAAAATAACTGCATTGGGTTTTGGGGACGGGTGAGGTGGGTTTAAGATAAACTTAGAGGGATAAAATGGAAGGTACGAAACGTTCAGGAGGAAAAATCCCCACTGTATTGAAATTTGCTACAAAAATATCATCAGGCAATGAAAGAGACACACAAACACACATGATCGTGACTCGAGATCAGCGTTTCTCAAACCGGGGGTCCTGACCCAAAAGGGGGTCGCAAGACTACTAGGGGGTGGGTTGTGCGAGTGGCAGCTGCTGGCAAGGCACCTGGATCGAAAAGCAGTCCTGCTGTCAGCAGCAGCACAGAATGGTTGCCTCATGTGGGTGGGTTGTTACTTTTTTGGGGGGGTCATCACAGCCTGAAATATTTTCAAAGGGGATCCCAGCAAAAAAAGTTTGAGAAACCCTGCTCCAGGTGAACCAACTTGTGTTGGTTACATATACCAGCTAAGCACATTGGAAGCAGGGTGTGACCACATGGTTTGGAAACTGACCATGATGAAATGCTTGACGGGTCATTGGTTCCATGGTGCAATAGTTAGTACTCTGGACTCTGAATCCAGTGATCTGAGTTTGAATCTCAGTGGGACCTTACATGTGCTTCTTGGTTTAAAAACCTGGAAAATTGGTAGATTCCTCAGAGCACTTCTTACATTTTCCTCCTGCTGAATTTGCACAGCTCTTCAAGTCCATGCAAACAGGGAGGGAATTCCCAAAGTGCAAATTTTTTCCATTAAGAAAATTCAAAAATGGACCCTCCATATTTCTGAAGGAAGCATTATAAAGGGTAGGACCTTTAATTTTAATTAACAGTCATTAGAAACTAGCCAGGGGAAGGGAACCAGAGAACATAAAGATGGAGAAGGAAAGAGAAAATGAGAGGAACAGCTGATTGTGCATTTATTATTAAGTATTATTATTATTATTATTATTAAATAATTTTGGAATTTTGCGGCTGGGAAAATCTTTTTGCTTTGTGTACGTACAACACCTAAAGCTCGGTGTAAGTCAACGGCTTGGCTTGGCTTTGGCTCAAACGTCTTCCAGAAACGCCTCCAGGAAAGGGTTTCGTTTCACCTGCCCCATGATGACTTTTTGTTTGTTTGTGAACCACTTTGAGAGGTTGGTTTCTCCTCCCCATTCAGGAGGGAGAAGCTTTTTTGTTTCTTTAAGTCTTGGCCCACTCTCTCACGATGGGAAATCTATTTGCCAACAGGATGTAGCTAGGTTTGTTAGTTAAACCTACCCTTGTCCCTCATTTGCTGTCCTTATAGTGCTGTAGCAGGTTCCATGGTGTGATGGTAGGGTGACCAGATCACCCAAGTCAAATATCGGGATGCGGGGGGAGGGGGGAGGAGACGCGGGGGGGGCGTGGCGGGGGGGGGCAAAAAAAAAAAACAACCCCTCCTCCGCAAGCGCTGGAGTCCCGCAGGGGAACGAACGGGGCTGGGCGGCCGATGCCTCCGCCCCGGGGCCGCCGCGGGATAGCGCCAGCTGAGCAGCAGCCCAGACGCGACTGGCCAGGGGCTGGGCCCAGCGTACGCGCTGCTGGGTCCCCGCAGCAGGCCCCGGCTCGGGGGGTTCGGAGGCGCCGCAGCCGCGGAGCGCCATGGCCGCTTCCTCCCCCGCGGCAGTGGGAGCTGCAGCAGCGGCTGCTCCCGAGTCCCGCTGCCCGGGCGGGGAGAACAGCCGCCGCCTGGCCCCGTGCGCTGCCCCCCTCCTCTCCCAACCACCCAACTGAGTCCTGCCTGCTCGGGGCCAGGCCGGACTCTCACTCACCCCGGCCCCGCGCTTCCCCTGAGTCTCCCCGGCCTCCCTCCAGCGCTTGCGGAGGGAGGGGGAATGGTGAGCCCGGGGAAGAGGCGGGGATTCGGGGAGGGAGCCAATCGGGGGAGGAGGGGGCGGGGGCGGGGCGGGGGGGGCGCGAGCACTTCCGGGCTCCAGGCTCCAGCGCATTTCCTTGTTTGTCCAGTGTCCCGACCGCACGTCGGACGGGACGCGGGACAAACAAGGAAATATCGGGACGTCTGGTCACCCTATGTGATGGTTAGCACTCTGGACTCTGAATCCAGTGATCTGAGTTCAAATCTCAGTGGGATCTTATTTTGTTTTAAAATCTTTAAGCCTTCTGCCTGGGATCTGACTCCAGCCCTGACCTTTGGCTCTGGATGCTGGCTCTGACCACTAGGCCATGGATGCCCATGCCCTTGTGCTTCCCACGGGGTTTAGGCTTTTGAAAGCGAGAATTAGGCCACTAAATCACCTAGGCTCCTTGAAAATTTTGCTCCTGGCCTATTCTGTCTTTGTAGAGGAATCTCTTCATTTTTGGCAGCCCCTCCAGTCCAGTTGGGTCTTTTTCTGGGTCGGATGGGGGGCAGGGGCGGAACATAGGAGGGCAAGCTGGCCCAACAACAATTCTTCCTTCTCATGTTAATAATCTTATCTAGCGCTTTTCGTCAGCCCGATCTCAAAGCACGTTATAAAGGAGGTCAGTAGCAATGTCCCTATTTCATACCTGGGGAAACTGAGGCATGGGGCAGACGTGACCTGTCGCCCAGCAGGGCAGGAGAAAAATGAACCTTGTACTAGAATGCAGTAAATTAATCTCAGCTTGAAAAAGATTGGGAGCAGGTGCTTCACTGGAGATCAAAATGTTTTGCTACACCCCAAGATTGGCTTGCGCCCCCGTTAGATCATAAATTCTCCCAGCTTATCTCTTTCAGCTCCACTCAGGCTATTTTTCTCCATCACTCTTGCCTGGAATTTCAGGTGGCAGTTTAAAAAGTGAAAGGACTGTTTCTAGGTTTTGCTGATGCAAAGGAAATCTTGCAAATGGGACCCAAGGGTAACTGACACAGTGGCGCTGCCTGGGTCTGCCAAGAGCCTGAACCCATCGCTGTGGGGGGGGGAGGAGCTGCCCTAAGTGTAATTGACACAGCGACGTTGCCTGAGTTTGCAGAGAGCCTGAGCTAATGACTTGGTAAATCAAGTGGCATTACAGCCTCAATCTGGGTGAGAAATATTTTAATCTTTCCAAGATTCTCCTTGCTCACACTGATCAGAAACTCACCCCAAATTATAACTGATCACTCATGCCGTTTGGTTTATTTCATCAAGTTGTCAACCTATGCAGAGAGCTCAGGGCGGGTTGGCCTGGGTCGTGGGAAGTGGGACATTCCTAGAGGTGCTTCAGCTGACATTGTCCAAAGCCTGGTGTGAATCTGAAAAATTGTTGGCCTGCCTCCAACTGATGGTCATGTTTGGAATCAGGAAGGAATTTCCCCCGGGGTCAGATTGGCAGAGACCCTGAGGGGGGGGGGGTGGCCTTCCTCTTCAGCAGGGACCATGGGTCACTTGCCGGTTTCAGCTACAGTAAATGGTGGGTTTTCTGTAACTTGAGGTCTTTAAATCAGGAGCTGAAGCCTTCAGTAACTCAGTTAGAGGTTGTGGGTCTATTTCAGGAGTGGGCAGGTGAGATTTTGCAGCCTGCGGTGTGCAGGTCAGGTTAATTCACTGGCTCTCAGCCTTTCTAGATGACTGTCCCCCTTTCAGGAGTCTGATTTGTCTCGTGTAGCCCCAGGTTACTTAAAAACGACTCGCTTACACAATCAGACACAAACGTACAAAAGCGTCACAGCCAGCCCCGCACCTCCTGCCCACAGCCAGCCCCTGACGCACCCCCTGCCCTGTCTCCAGCCAACCCCTGCCGCACCCCCTTGCGGCCCTGCCCGAAGCCAGCCAGCCCCACACACACCCCTGCCTGTACCAGCCCTGCACCCTCTGCCCTGCCCACATCAGCCCTGCCCCCCCTGCCCTGCCTGTAGCCAGCCCCACACTCCCTCCCCTGTCTCCAGCCAACCCCCGCTGCACCCCCCTGCCTGAAGCCAGCCAGTCCCGCACTCCTCTTCTCCAGCCCTGCCAACCCCTGCCACACACCCTTGCGACCCTGCCTGAAGCCAGCCAGCCCGCCCCCCACACCCCTGTCTCCAGCCAGCCCCGCACCCCTTGCCCTGCCTGCAGCCAGACCCTACCTCCAGTCAGCCCCTGCCCTGTCTCCAGCCAGCCCCATGTCCAGTAGTGCCCTGCAGTTCCCAGGGCAGTAACCCTGCACACCTGCTTCAATGAGGGGGGCAGGGAGCAGCTGGGACCCACACAGTGCACACCCTAGGGTGACCAGACAGCAAGTGTGAAAAATCGGGACAGGGGGTGGGGGTTGTAATAGGATCTTATATAAGAAGACCCTAAAATCGGGACTGTCCCTATAAAATCGGGACATCTGGTCACTCTAGCACACCCCCAGGGAGTGGCGGGGACCCACACATGTAAAACGGAGCTCATTTCTAGTTCAGGCCCATCTTTTTTAAAAAAAAACTTTAGGTAGGGTTAACATACATCCGTATTTTCCCGGACATGTCAGGCTTTTTGGTTCTTTTTGGCCATATGGTAACCCTTTTGGTACAAAAAATACATACTGTGGCACATCCCTTATATCAGAACTTTTTATAGGGAACCGGTTGCTAAGAAATGAAAGGCTTCTTTTTACATGTTTTTTTTTTTTAGTCATCCCTGCCGGGGCCCCGCCGAAAATGTTTGAATTGGGCCCCGCACTTCCTAAAGCCGGCCCTGGCCCTGCCCCCGGGACCCCTGCCCTATCCACCACCACCCCCTGTCGCCTGACCACCCCCAGAACCCCTGCCCCTGACTGCCTCCCGCTGCCCCATCCAACCCCATTCTTCCTTCCTGACTGCCCCCCCGGGACCCCTGCCCCATTCAACCACCTCTTCTCCCTGACAGCCCCCAAGCCCCCTGCCCCTAATTGCCCCCTACCACTGCCCCCCAGCACCCCATCCAACCCCCCTTCTCCTTCCTGACTGCCCCCCCGGGACCCCTGCCCCATCCCCCCCCCCCTCCCCCTGCCCCCTGACCACCCCCAGAAACCATGTCCCTGACTGCCCCCCACCACCCCATCCAACCCCCCCTGTTTCCCACCCTCTGACCTGACCGCCCCAACCCCTATCCACACCCCTGCCCCCTGTCCACCACTCCGAACTCCCCTGCCCTCTATCCAACCCTTCCCCCCCCCACTCCCTGCCCCCTTACCGCGCTGCCTGGAGCTCCGGTGGCTGACGGCCCTACAGCCGCGCTGCCCAGAGCGCCAGGACAGGCAGCCGCGCCGCCCAACTGGAGCCAGCCCCACCACCGTGCAGCACAGAGCACTGGGTCAGGCCACAGCTCTGCGTCTGCACTGCCTGGCAGGAGCTCGCTGCCCAGAGCTTTGCGCCGGCAGGGGAGGGGCCGGCGGCAAGCCTCCCGGACCAGGAGCTCAGGGGCCAGGCAGAATGGTCCCATGGGCCCGATGTGGCCCGCAGGCCATAGTTTGCCCACCTCTGGTTTCGGAGAAGGGGTTTATCTCATCTAGTCACTAACATTTGCTTTTATTGTAGCAATGTCTGTCGTGTCCAGTCTTGGGCCAGCCCCCATTGCACAAACCCAGAACAGAAAAGTAGTGTCCACCCGGAAGAACTTGTTGTTGAGATGAGTTCCTGTCTGCATCCTGTAAAACTTGCCCATACCGGTAATGCCCTGGCCTCTTCTTTTGTCATTCAGTGTTGCACGCATTCTAAAACAATATGCATTTCCTCACCTTTTGGGGGCGAAGCCAGACTTTGAGGCACCTGCTCCCCTACTTGGTGTAAACTTTGCTTGTGCCAATCAGAAACGAACACAAACAGGTTTTGGGCCCCGTCCCCTATGACACTTCTATGATGTCATAGTTGGTACTTTATGGGCCTGCCTGCCATGTGCAGGCAGGGAGAGGAGAAAGAAAAACGAATCCTGTGTATCCTATGTACACCCGTAACCGAGCCTGATCACCTCGAAGCCTCTCTCTCAGCTCACGTGTTTCAAACAGAGTGTCTACGTTTGCCGGTCGTTATGCGTTGGTTTGTATTTGTAAGTATCAGTTATTACTAATTGCTGCATCTTTGTTTATAAATATTGTTAGTGGATATTTTAGTCATTGTGTTTTAAGTTTCATTAACTCTATTAGCTAATCAAACGCTGCTCCCTTACCCCTTGTAATTATCCCCAATAAAACTTTAAATTGATTCATTTTAGTTGTGTGTGTGTGTCTGCAGTTTGCATCGTGACCCATACTCTCCTTGCATCCCTTACCAATATAGTCTATTGCCACGTGCAGCCTGGTAAATAACAGGCCTGCATTGTCTTTCGCCCCTGCGTGCCCGTGGCAATCCACACTTGTGAGAAGAGCATGATCAACAGAGATTTCTTCAGGTCACTGGCAATTAAAAAAAAAAAATGGTTTCACATCAAGACCCAAAATGAACATTTTTGGTGACTCTAAAAGCTGGGAGGGAAGTTCATTTTTGGCTCGAAGAAAATGTTTTGCCTTGACAAACTTGCGACGTTTGGTTGTTCCATTTCCACCATTTCCACCAGTTTGAGGTTTTGCAAAAGAAATCACATAAAAAGTGAAATAAGATCAAAGAATGTTGTAAAAGGGAAAAAGTGAAACACTTCGTTTCAAAAGTGCTGAAATAAATCATTGGGGAGGGGCTCCCCGGGGGCGGGGGTCCCCTCCCCAAAGCGAACAACTAGGCAACATCAACCCAAATTCACGAAACATTTCAGTGGGACAAAACTGCACATTTCATCCCCCCAAACAAACGTTTTTGGTCAAAAAAATGTCTCGCGGCTGCATTTTCTCTTATGATCATTTTTACCCCTTCACCAACCCTAGATACCTTCGTCTCTGCGACTGCCTGGTGGGGGAGAAGGCAAAAAATCAAAATCTGATGTGTTGCTTCTTCATCTCTGTTATTTACTAGATTCATAGGTCTTCAGACCAGATGAGACCAGTCCGGAAATCTAGGCTGGCTTCCTCCATAACCCACTCTTGGACCACGATCCCCGCATGAAACCCATAACTTCTGTTTGAGAGAAAGCAGATCGGGCGGGGGAAATCCAGTGTACTCACGGGGACTTGGACTCAGGTTGCAGGAGTCAACGTCCGGCCTGCTGATGATTACAGTATAGAACAGAGGCGGGCAAACTTTTTGGCCTGAGGGCCATGTCGGAGAATAACAGAGTTCTCACTTTTTGTTTGGGTACAGCAAATCGGATACTTTATTTTCTCTCTATCAATTGCACAGAGGGAGAGAGCTAAACAGGTCTCTCCCAGGTAAACAATTACAGCAAGCATTTATACCTTTTGTTACAGACAATAATGAGCAACAGCTGCATTTTGTTTATACATAGGTCATCCTGATATCTTGTTTTGCTCACTAACGTAGACTCTTAGTCTACATTCCGTATTATCTACACAAGGTCGCAACAACTTCTCACACAGTTCTTTCCCACCCACCTCACACATTCCTCGCTTCTACAGATCTCGCGTTATTAGGGTTACAGTTAGCCTGACTCTTGCTAACAAACTGTCATGCATTGCATCCCCTTCCTGTCAGTTCTTTCTCTGCTTCCACAGCCACATCGGGTTTCCAGAATTGTATGGAGGGCTGGTTAGGGGAGGCTGTGCCCAGCCCCCGCCGCCTATCCGACCTCCCTTGCTTCTCACCCCCTGATGTGCCCTCCCGGACTCCTACCCCATCCAACCCTCCCCCCCCATTCCATGTCCCCTGACAGCCCCTCCGGGACTCCTGCCCCATCGACCACCCCCTGCTCCCTGTCCCCTGACTATCCCCGGACCCCCCGCCCCTGACTGCCCCCCGCCACCCCATCCAACCCCCCCTCCTTCCTGACTGCCCCCCAGGACCCCTGTCCCCATTCAACCCCTGTTCCCTGTCATCTGACCGCCCCGACCCCTATCCACACCCCCGCCCCCTGTCCACTACCACGAACTCCCCTGCCCTCTATCCAACCCCACCCTACTCCCTGCCCCCTTACCACTCCGGTGGCTGGCGGCGCTACAGCCACACCACCCAAAGCACCGGGTCAGGCCACGGCTCTGCAGCTGCGCTACCTGGCCACCCAGAGCCTTGCACTGGCGGCGCAGTGAGCTGAGGCTGCGGGGCAGGGGGGACAACAGGGAAGGGGCCGGGGGCGAGCTTCCCGGGCCAGGAGCTCAGGGGCCAGGCAGGAGGGTCCCACGGGCCAGATGTGGCCCCCAGGCCGTAGTTTGCCCAGAATCATAGAATCATAGAAGATCAGGGTTGGAAGAGATCTCAGGAGGTATCTAGTCCAACCCCCTGCTCAAAGCAGGACCAACCCCAACTAAATCATCCCAGCCAGGGCTCTGTCAAGCAGGGCCGTCTCTGGCTTTTTTGCCGCTCTAGGCAAAAAAGCCACCCACCCACCCCTCTCCTTCCCCCTCCCAGCGTGGCAGGGGAGGGCACCGAGCCCGGCTGTGGCTCCGCTCTCCCCGGCGGCCAGAGTGCCGGGAGCAGGGCAGAGAGCCCGGCCGGGGCTCTCCACTCTCCCCGGCGGCCAGAGCACCGGGGGGAAGGCGGAGAGCCCCCGGCGGCCATAGCGCCGTGGGGAGGGTGGCAAGCCCGCTGCAGCTCCACTCTCCCCGGCGGCTGGAGCGCCGTGGGGAAGGCGGCGAGCCCAGTCGCGGCCCCGCTTTCAGGCCGGAGCGCCCCGCCGCCCCCCTCGAGCCGCCCCAAGCACACGCTTGGTGGGCTGGTGCCTGGAGCCGGCCCTGCTGTCAAGCCAAGCCTTAAAAACCTCTAAGGATGGAGATTCCACCACCTCCCTAGGTAGAGAGCAGAGCCATGAACAAATGCTCAGGGAGTCTCTGGGCCTCTTCCCTCTTTCCGGAGATGTTCCGCTGGATATTTTTTGCACTTATGTCCCTTCCCCATCGCTACCAAACAGACCGTATCAGGAAGCAGAACCAACCCACGGGTGAGAATGTCTCTGCGTGTCCTTAAACACGGAAAGGGAGGTGGGTAAAAATGCTGCAATCGGTTAGAAAAACTCATTGCTGATGAATTTCTCCTTTCCTAGGCTTGTCCTGCCCTGTGGATGGAGGACAAAAATGTTTAAAATAATTATTCAGTATACGAGAGGGAGGAAGGGAAGCGAGAACTGCATTAAGTTTGCAATCAAATAAGATTAAGAATGTTAATTCGAAGCGAAAGGAGAAAATAACCGTTTTGAAATCGTGATTTCAGGATTCAGGGATTAGGACAGGAGAACGGACCGCTGGGCTCATACAGTCTGACCACTTGTATAACACATTCTTCCCTGAATTAATTCCTGTTGGGACCAGAGCAGATCTTTTCGAGGAAAAAAAATAACATCCTCTCCAGATTGAAAAATTGCCAGGGCTGGAGAATCAATCACAGGCCTCGTTCTGCTGTTCCAACGGTGCCTTCCCCTCGCTGGGAAAAATTTGCCCCTTCCTTTCCAGTCCGAATTGGTCTCTTTCCAACTTCTGGATCCTTCAGTGAACACATAAGACCAAGCCCCTAATAATCAGGCCGGTCCTGGTGCAGTTCTGCCAAGTGTCCACACTGGGGCTGTGTCGCTCCATCCAACGGCACGTGTGGCGTTCGGCTAAAGCCCTGCCTGCTGGCTCGGCTCCCAAGCCTGCTGCATTGTGGGGCAGCTTCGGAGCTCGGGATTGTGGGAGATCTCTGGTTCCGGGCCTAGGGAGGCAGGAGGGGAGCCGAACCAGGCCCAAGCCGCCCCCTGGCACTTGCAGGCCGGCCTCCTCCCTCTCCAGCATGGAGGCCTCCCGGAGGGATGCGGTAATCCTCTCCCTGATGCAGACGGGCACCCTCATGATGGGGTACCTGCGTGCCCGCAGCGAGGCCTCTGCCGCAGCCTCGGCCCGCAGGGGCTGGGCCTTCCTGCAGGCTCTGGAGAGACGGCTGAAAGAGGCGGAGGAGGAAGACGAGGAGGAGGAGGAGTCGGGGAACGAGTCGCCCGAGGAGGGCCGGGCCAACGTCCCGGTGCCCCGGCCCCGCCAGCGCCCGGCCGGGCGTCGCCCGTGGGTCCGGCCCCGCAGCACAGAATGGTGGGACCGGACCGTGCTGGAGACCTGGGCCGACCAGCAGTGGCTACAGAACTTCCGGATGCGCAAGGCCACCTTCGTGGGGCTGTGTGCTGAGCTGGCGCCCGCCCTCCAGCGCCAGCGCACCCGCATGCGGATTCCGCTCAGCGTGGAGAAGCGGGTGGCCATCACCCTGTGGAAGCTGGCCACCTCTGACTGCTACCGCTCGGTGGGCAACCAGTTCGGGGTGGGGCGCTCCACAGCCGGCGCCGTGGTGCTGGAGGTCTGCCGGGCCATCCAGAGGGTGCTGCTGCGCCGGGCCATTGAGGTGGGCGATGCCCGGGAGATCACCGCCGGCTTCCGGGAGATGGGCTTCCCCAACTGTGCCGGGGCCCTCGGCCTCACCCACATGCCCATCCAGTGCCCACCGCACCAGGCCTCCGAGTACATCAATGGCAAAGGCTACTACTCCATGGCACTGCAGGTCCTGGTGGACCACCGGGGCCACTTCACCAACATCAGCACCGGCTGGCCGGGAAAAGCCCATGAGGCCCGGATCCTGCGGAAATCCACCCTTTTCAAGAAAGGCCAGGAGGGGGCGCTCTTCCCCCCGGAGACATTGGACCTTGACGGGGTGTCCGTGCCCATGGTGGTCCTGGGAGACGTGGCCTACCCTCTCCTGCCCTGGCTCATGACTCCCTACCCCGGGGAGCCGGGCGGGGCCCAGGAACGGTTCAACGAGGCCCTGAGCCGGTGCCGGCAGCCAGTGGAACAGGCTGTAGCCAGGCTGAAGGGGCGCTGGCGCTGCTTGACCACGCGCAACGACTGCGCGGTGGACAACTTGCCCCGCCTCATTTCGGCCTGCTGCATCCTCCACAACATCTGTGAGCGCAAGGATGAGGTCTTTGACGAGGCCTGGGGTGCCGAAGCCCGGCGTCTGGGCGCCAGCTTCGAGCAGCCCGAGAAGACGCCGGAGGCGGAGGGGGAGGCGGGCGGGGCAGCTGCCCAGGTCAGGGACGCGCTGTGCGCCTACCTGCAGAGCCAGGCCTCCTAGGGGCAGCTCGGGATCTTGGGGCAGGCACTGGGCTGGGATAAATCAGTGGGGCTTTAATAGGTGCTGGCTCCTTTTACCCTAATGGAGCTGTGGATAGTTTACACCAACTGGGGATCTGGCTCCACTGACTCCAATAGAGAGACGCCCATTGTCACCAGCTGGGATCTGGCCCCAGTTACTCCAATAAGGCCTTGGCCTTCGCACTTAGCTGGTGCTTTCCAGATGAGAGCCCATATTGCGATCCCTCCCAATAAAATCAGCTTCACGGAGAGGCAGGTTTGGGGCCCAGCAGGGCCCACTGAGTTTCGGGTCTGTGTGTCGCTCCAGACTCGGAGAGCTCAGTGTCATTCTGGATTAGAACTGTGTCCCATCCAACCCAGCTGGGATGCTCGGAAACCAAGGCCCCCGGGCTTTACTAACCACCTGGCCACGGCCGGCAACAATATCCAGCTGTTTCCCACTTGTGTGACATTATCCAGCAGGCCAGGGCTGGGGACCAAAATCCAGGGGTTCTGAGTCTCAACTGGAGCGCTTTCCACTAGGCCAACCAGCGTCCTGAGCCAAAGGACCTTTCAAGGGCACGGGGCTTGCTCTGACAAGGCAAATCTGTCTATCGACTCCCCCCACCCCAACCCCCTCTCACTGGCTGCAGTTTGGACTTTGCTGGGTGTATGAGAACCTCACGCCCCTCATCCTTTGCCCCATCCTCCCCTTCTCCCTACTCCAGCACCCTGCGACTTGCCTCATTTCCCCCCGTCTCTATTCCAATCTCTTAGAGAAATAAATTTCCGGCTGCAAACCCAACTGGCCGAGGTGGAAAGATTTGGATTCCGATAGTATCCGTTCAAAATGCGGTGAGGCCTTGCTTCCTGTCTCCCTTACTCCTCCTTGTCTTGACCTGGCTTTATTTTCATTTCCATCTGCTGTTACCTTCCTTTTCGCTCTCCCTTCTCCCCCATGTCTCTGTCTTTCAGAGTGGCTTTCCCAAAAATTGTAGAGCTGGTAGAATTTTATGCTTGTTTGTTTAAAACTTTTTTGAAATGAAAAACAGTCTTTTTTTAGGAGTAAAAATTTTCAGGGGATATTTTGGGGGTGGGGGGAAAGTTTGGCCAAAAAACTTAAAATAAAATTGCTTTTGAAAAATGGCAAGTGATCATTTTCCAGTGGTCCGTTGATTGCTTTGTTGTTTGTTTGTGTCTTCCTTTTCCCAGTGACAAACTGGAAAAAAATGTAAAAATAGGTTCAAAAACTAAAATTTAGGAGGGGAGGGTTCCCGATCAAAAGTTTTCAAGACAGATGGATTTTTGGTCAATGTTTTTTCACCACCACTGAAAAGGGTGTAGGACTGGAAGGAACCTCCTAAATCATCACAGGTGACCCCCATGATATCAGCCCCTCATAAACTTTTCAAGCTTCATCTTCAAGCGAGTTAGCCTGTTGACCCCCACATACGCCTCCTACAGGCTCCTCCAGAACCTCGCCAACAAACAGGGATTCCACCAGCACCAAGATTTCTCCGGAGATCTCAAAGCACATAACCTTACCCTCATTTCACAGATGGGGGAAGTGAGGCATTGTGGGGAGGGAGAGAAACTTTTGCTCAAGTCACCTGGCAAAGCCAGGAATAAAAACCCAGCCCTTCTGAGTCATAAGAACATAAGAACGGCCACACTGGTCAGACCAAAGGTCCATCTAGCCCAGTGTCCTGTCTTCTGACAGTGGCCAAGGTCAGGTGCTTCAGAGGAAATGAACAGAACAGGTAACCATCACGTGCTCTTTCTATTAATGATTGTGGCTAACGGGGGGAGGGATGGAATTTCTCAGCCCCTTGTTAATATCAACTCTTCAGTAACAGACCGGGCCCGATTTGCGAGCATCATATGAACCCCCAGCCTCAGCATCTGATGTTCCCTGTTCCCCTTTGTCTTTCCTCGCATCGCAGAGACAGTAGCCAGCGCTGTCGGGAATAAAGATTTGGGTCGAATTCAGCCTCTCTCATGAACACAATGTTGGAGAATCCCCTCTCCCCCACCCCACGTTTGGGGGAGTTTTCCCAATGGTTAATCACCTGCTCTGTTAAAAGTTGGCTCCTTCTTTCCAGTCTGGCTTTGTCTAGCTTCGACTTCCAGCCATGGGATCCTGTTAAAATCTCCTACACTGAAACGCCTCTGTTTGTGTTCCCCACGTGGTACTTGGGCCCAGATAATGACTGTTAAAGCCTTTGAGGCTGTGGGCTTTTGTGACGAAGTGGGGGGGTTTCTTGTTTTTTTTTTTTTCATCTTTTCCAGTGGGTTCATGCAGAGGGAGTGGGACTCAGTGTCCTTGAGTGTTAGTGCTTTAACAAGGGGAGGGGAGAGGGAGTTTGTTGTTACAGAGGACTGGAGAGGGAACTTGGGACCCCAGCCAATGGCCTGGAGGAGGGACACCCCAGCGACTGGTGACCTGAGACCCAGCTCAGAAGTCGCAGCCGGTTCTGGCCAGTGGGAGGACAACGGGCTGTGACAAGGGGACCCCAGTGACCTAACCAGCCGGTTCCAGCCAGTTCCAGCCAGAGAACAGAAGAGAGGAGAGGAGACCCAGGCAACCCTGTTTCCCTGGAGAGAAGACAATGGACAGAGGCGGGGCTTGGAGCCGGGGAGTTCAGATGCCCACCTGGATGCAGGGGGACTGGGATGTGCTGTGCTGAGGGAGGCCAGGCCTGAGGCCCTGAGAGTTTCCCGTGCTGTGTTCAAATGCTCAATAAACCCTCCTGTTTTGTGCTGGCTGAGAGTCGCTCCAAGCTAGAGAACAGGGTGGCATCAACCCCTTCGGGGGTGGAGGCCCCGGGGGTCCAGAGCGAGTGGACTCCCTGAGGGGACCCACGGCGAGAACCAGGTGTGCTAAGGCTCAGAGAAGTGGGGCTTCAGGAGGTGGAGGGGCCTGACCCCGAGAGAGAGCGGACTGTCGCACTGAAAGGGCCCCCCCCCAACGGACCGCACGGGGCTAAGAGTGGGCACGATCTGTGCGTCCGTGACAGTTTTAGAGACCGAGATGAGTCACGGAGAGCTCTTTGCTGTGTTTACGCCTTGCCTGGATCCTACCAGGTCTGCGTTAGACATTGGGCTGGTGATTATTTGTTGAGATAAAGTAGCCCCATCGATACATGCAGCATCAGAGTGCCAGAACCACAAAGGCGTGACTCTTTAACGCTCAGGGTGTGTCGACACTGCAGGTAAAAACCCGCAGGCCGGCTGACTCAGGCTAAGGGGTTGCACCCTCATGATGCAGGGGTAGCCGGTATAATAGGCCAGGGGAGGCTAGTCCTTCCCAAACCCAGGCTGTGGCCCTGCCCACACTCCGCCCGAGGTCCCGCCCTCCCTCCCCTGAAGCCAGAGGGGACTCAGCTCAGGCCGATAGCCTGGAGCTTGGGGCTCCGCTGGCCAGCGGCCTGGGACTCAAGGCGAGAGGCGTGGCTGGGTGGGCCCCGGGGAGGGGGGAATGTGCTCGGGGCTCTGGTGGGTGGGGCTATGGGCAGAAGGGGCGGAGCTGGAGCTCCCCAAAGCGGGGGGGGGGGTGGAATCACGCGCCGCCCATGTCTGCACCTTAGCCCGAATCATCTGGCACAGGCCAGCGGTGGGTGTCTAACTGCGGTGTAGACGTACCCGGAGTGAGTTTGCCTGCTACAGATCACGCCCACCACAACCACGTCCCTTTTAGGGGCACTTTTCATTTCCTGGGAGACCCCAGCAGTTATTTGCTTCTGGACCTTCCCTAGCTAGAGGGATTGCTGAGTGCCACCGAACAAACCGCATTAGCAAGGACGCAACGCTGCCCCATAACCCCGCTCCAGCTAGAACCACAATGAAAACCCGCTGATACAAGCTAGGCAAGTCTTCAGGGAGCCAGATATCATTCTCAACGGCTCCGAGGGTGCCAAATAAGCTCTGTCTGATGGAAAAACACAGAGGAAACTGTCCATAGAGGAGCCCTACGGAATTTCACTCCACCTCTATGGGAGAATCCTGCAGATCCTTCACTCATTGAAATGTACGACGGGAAATGACACGGCAAACAGGCATTGCAACAAAACGCTTCGATGAATGGGGGGGAGGAATAAAGGTCCACGCGGCTCCAGCAAGATGCTCTGAGTTCGCCTGTCCCACAAGCCCTGTTCGGCGATGGGATGTGACCATTAGCCATAAAGGGGAGAAAAAATAACCATGGGCGTCCTAATCGGTGCTGGTGGTAGATCAGGGGGAGCAGAGAGATCGGGAAAGCCAAAGTGTGCTGTGCACTGTCAGCACTTAATCAGGAAACTTTAGACCTACATTTAGTGGGAACGGGTCAGTTTCAATAGGAAAAAATTGAAAACTATTCAGACTGGAGAATCTTGTTTTCTTTTGTTTAAACTATTATATTATATTATATTATATTATATTATATTATATTATATTATATTAAAAGGACCTAGGAGTTACAGTGGACAAGAAGCTGGATATGAGTCAACAGTGTGTGCCCTTGTTGCCAAGAAGGCTAACGGCATTTTGGGCTGTATTAGAAGGAGTATTGCCAGCAGATCGAGGGATGTGATCATTGCCCTCTATTCGGCACTGGTGAGGCCTGTGTCCAGTTTTGGGCCCCACACTGCAAGAAGGATGTGGAAAAATTGGAAAGAGTCAAGCGAAGGGCACAAAAATGATTAGGGGGCTGGAGCACATGACTTATGAGGAGAGGCTGAGGGAACTGGGATTGTTTAGTCTGCAGAAGAGAAGAATGAGGGGGGATTTGATAGCTGCTTTCAACTACTGAAGGGGGGTTCCAAAGAGGACAGAGCTTGGCTGTTCTCAGTGGTGGCAGATGACAGAACAAGGAGTAATGGTCTCAAGTTGCAGTGCGGGAGGTCTAGGTTGGATATCAGGAAACGCTATGTCCCTAGGAGGGTGGTGAAGCACTGGAATGGGTTCCGTAGGGAGGTGGTGGAACCTCCTTCCTTAGAGATGTTGTGGTCAAAGACACCCACGCAATGATTTTAGTTCAAAGACTCAAGCCTGAGGCCAGTTTATTGACATACATACCGGTGCACTGGGGTGCAGTCCGAAGACTGACACCCCGAGGGCCGCTCGCAGGTGGGTTTTTATTTCATTAAACTGCAAGTAAAGTACAAACAACACGTCATGAGTTAAGAAATTAGGGTCGGGGTCAGTTCCCCTCCCCCGCGTACCTTCCTCATTTTTCCGAGAATTGGATGTTTATTTGGGTAGAGGGGCGCTTGGTGGTTTTCCCCAGGGGTGGTACTTGGCACCAGTTTGGGTACATTTCTCAAGACACATGTTATTTTCCGGGGTCTTTTGGTTAAAGATTGGGTGGGGGGTTTCCCTGGGACGCCTAAAGAGGATCTATGATTGGCTATTTTTGCAGATAGCTGGAGTCACGGAGTGGGTCACAGATCACCCAAAGGAGAAGCTGCATGAGTCAAGAAATTGCATTTAGCTAAAGTTACCTATTGCTTCACACAAGTGGTTATTCTATTTCATTAGTGCTGCTGCTGGGGCTTTTTTTTATTCTTTCCCTCCTTGCCCCCCCCCCCCCCCACCCGGTCATGATCCTTGACCGAGTTTGGCAGGGAATTGTGCCGTCTAGTCTAGTTCAGGCCCTGACCTGGGCCCTGGCCTGTACTGCTTTCTGTAAGGGTAGTTAGCATCGCAGATCTCTGTCGGAGAGTTTATTTTGGGGCCTTCAGATTCACAGCTCTGGCTATTGAAAAGAAGGCCCCCCTGCTCTATTTCCCCACAGAGATTTTTAAGGCCTGGCTTTACAAAGCCCTGGCTGGGGTGATTTAGTTGGGGTTGGTCCTGCTTTGAGCAGAGGGTTGGACTAGATACCTCCTGAGGTCTCTTCCAATCCTAATTTTCTATTCTATTCTAATGTTTTGGCATTATTGAAATGAAATGTCAAAATATTCTAATACAAAACATTCTATATATATTATATCGATATACATATAGAATATATATATAAGAATATACTAAATTATAATATATATGCTAATATATATAATATATAATATAATATATATTATATATATTATATTTTAATAGAAGTGCAATGTAGAAAACAAAACAGTTTCAAATATGTTTGCTTTGATTAGAGTCAATGCAGATTCGGGTCAACCAAAATATTTCACAACTTTGGTTGAAAACAAAATCAGAAGAAAAAAAAGAGGCATTTTGTTTCGCCGTTTTCAGAATGAAATGTTTGGATTTTTTTTTGTATTCAAAATGACTGTTGTGTTCAACATTTACTCTGATTTTATTTTTTTGAACTATAAACACCTTTTTTTAAAAAACAAACAGCACAACATTTTGTTTGGCACAACATGATTTGGGTTTTTTCAAGCTTTTGGGGTTCAACAAAAAGTCCTAAAACTTCAGGATGACACAAACCTAATGCCCCGCCCCCTGCATCAGGCCCACCAGCTCGGCTGTCTTGCACAGCCACCTCGGCAGCCCCTGGTGAGTTCACAGCTTCTAAGGCGACTGTGATCATGTAGCTTGACTTCCTGTTTGCACTACAGTGAGTGTGCGAGAGCCGACCTGGGTGGTATCGTGTGTGTGACTGATCTCTGTTTTACCTAACCACACGGGCCCGAAGGGGAGCTCCGTCAGCTCGAAAGCCTCTCTCTCGCCAGCAGAAGTTGGACTAATAAAAGATATTACCTCCCTTGCCTCTTCCCTCACACACACACAATCAGTCAGTAGGGCGAGCAGCCATTTAACACACACACACAGAGACACTTGTGATCAGTCACTGGGGCGAGCAGCCATCACACACACACACACCTTGTAACCAGTCACTGGGGCAAGCAGCCATTTCTCTCTCTCTCTCTCTCTCACACACACACACACACACACACACAATGAGTCACTGGGGAAAGCAATCATTTCACATACACACACACCCTTGTGATCAGTCCTTGGGCCTCACAACTATTTCACACACACACGCAAAGAGTCACCAGGGAAAGCAATCATTTCATACACACCCCCTTGTGATCAGTCCCTGGGGCTCGCAGCCATTTCACACACACACTTAAAAGAGTCATTTTTTGAAACTAAGCCGCTGTTTCTGAACCACTCAAAATGCCACAATTTACTCGTTTGCCAAAAGCGAGACCCGCCCGAACAGGGACTTGAACCCTGGACCCTCAGATTAAAAGTCTGATGCTCTACCGACTGAGCTATCCGGGCTCCCTATTGCTGGGGGATCAGCAGGAGAGTGATGAAACACACTGGCTTTTTCGCAGCCCCTGAGCTGCTGTTCCTGTTGGGGCTCCGCTCACCAAGTCCTTGTCCTCTTCCGTGTGTCTGAATGAGCAGGGGCTCCTCATCTAGCGCCCTGCAGCTCGCTTGTCTGCCCAGCCCAGCTAGAGAGCCAGCCCCCCCTTCCTTCGCTGGCTGCAGCTAATCTAGCCAGTTCCTCCCTCTGAGGGTCTCTGTCTCGCCTTTTCTAAGGGCATCTGCTCTATCCACTTCCCCCTCTCTCTGATGGCAGATCCAGGTTTCTGACAGTGTCTATCAATCTATGTATCTGACCATCTCTTTCTAATGCCAGCTAGTCTATCAGCATCTCATTTGTGTCTTTTCTTCCCTGCCTTATATCTATCTAGTTCTGGTGGTATTTAATCTATCTACCAATCTATCTCTTTCTAATGGCATCTATTCTATCAGCATCTGTCCTCTCGCTTCATTTTCTATCTGTCTCTGAAGGCATATATCTATAAGCCACCTTTTTCTAACGTCTATTATATCTATCAGCATATAATCTATCACTTCTTTCTCTCTTTCTTTCTTTCTTTCTTTCTTTCTATTTATGATAGTATTTTATCTATCTATCCCCATACACTCCCTCTATCTGTCTATCTATCTATCCATCCATCCCCAGGCACCCCCTCTAACTGTCTATCTCTGTACACCCCCACTATCTATCTATCCCCATCCACCCCCTCTATCTATCTATCCATCCCCAGACACACCCTCTATCTATCTATCTATCTATGTCTCTCTGATGGCATATGTGACACAGCAGGGAGTGGGGAGTATTGACCTGGGAATGTTGCAGGGGAGTTTTACTGGGACTGTGTGTGGGATGGGAGACTTTCCTTGAGGGAAGCATGTAACAAGCCCAGAAGGGGGGTTGGGGCCAGGTGACACCTTCTGCCTGGGAAACTGGACAAAGGCTGGAGGAGGAACCAGGGGGAGGGGGTGTGAGACGGCTGGAAGGGGTTTCAGTTTGGAGCTGGCTGGGGAAACAGAGGGAGCCCTAGCGCTGGGGTCTAAGCTCTCTGCCCCCCAGAAAGACTTGATTGAGGGGTCCTGGTTGTACCTACAAGCTCTGTTTGGGACTGTGTTCCTGTCGTCCAATAAACCTTCCATTTTACTGGCTGGCTGAGAGTCACAGTGAATCACAGGAAGTGCGGGTGCAGAGCCCGGACTCCACTACACTCCGTGATAGTGTACATCTATCAATTGCTGATGGTATTTATCTATCAATCTACATATTATTAAACCATCTTTTTCTAATGATGTCTATTCTAGCTATCAGCTTATAATCTATTACAGCCTTTCCTTTCTTTCTTTCTTGTGCTGTCTTCATCTAGCTAGCTAGCTAGCTATCCCCATACACCCCATCTATCTATCTATCTATTCTTTCTTTCTTTCTTTCTTAGCACCTATCTATCTATTTCTGATGGGATCTTATCTCTCTATTTCTCATCTATCAATCACTTTAGGATGTAGGCCCCTTGTATATAACTGAGAAAAACTGTTGTTGCAGTCCCCATATGAGAGAAAAAGAGAAAGGAAAAGGAAAACACAGCAGAGAAAAGAAAAGCGAACAGAACCGTCAGGCAGGGAACTCTAGAGGGTGGAGAATGGCTCATCGAAGTAAAATGCTCAAAGAAAAGTTTGCACCAAAGGTGAGGAAAGATGAACTGTTAAAATAAAAAGCTGTATAGCCCAGGTTCCACCGAGATTTGAACTCGGATCGCTGGATTCAGAGTCCAGAGTGCTAACCATTACACCATGGAACCAGCTGACTGAATGCCCTTCCAGAGCATTTGTAATGACCGCATCGCCAGGGTGCCAGTCCCCCTGAAGTGCTTTGTCAGGGGTTGGCCCAAGCCTGGAGTTGAAGACAACGAAGCACAATGATCTAAAGCACTACCCAGTGCGTGCTGCCCAGACACCGTGTGCCCCAAGTACCTCCCCGACTCTCGGTGACCTGGGTGCAACCGTGGCTGGAATAATGTGTCCAGGTCGGAGGGCCACAAGCAGGGCCAGCCTTTGGGGAAATGGCACCCTGGAGAACTGGTATGTTGGCACCACTGCCTCCCCACACACTGCCCCGAGCTCCCTATCCCAGCCTCCCCACACAGGCCAGCCCCACTCCTCTTGCCTACGACCACTGGAGAACAGCGGCTGCGGGCCGGGCACCCAGCTCGGAAGGCAGCGCCGTCGCCAGCAGCAGTGCACAAGTAAGGGAGGCAACGCCGTACCGTGCCACCCTTGCCTCTGCAGCTCTGCGCTTTGCCTTCCGAGCTGGGCGGCCGGAGAGCGGCAGCTGCTGGCCAGGAGCCCAGAGGTGCCATCGCTGTGAATTGCCAAGCCAAGAGGTGCGAGGGGTTGGCCCCAGCGCAAATTAAGCACTGATGGCACCCCCGACGGGACCGAACCTGTGGATCCTGGGGTGATGAAGTGGGAATTTTAGTAGTGTTTTGGGGAAGCCGGTGCGTGCCTCAGTTTCCCTTTGTGCTTTGCATTGCTGTGTGCAGCGCACAAAGAATTAAAGCAGCTGTGGAGGTAGAGCAGGGATGGGGTGGGTACTGTGTCACCTGACAGTCTGCAGTGGTATGAATGGGTCATTAAGGATTGGCTCAAACCAATCTACACACACACACACACCAGGAGCCAAAGAGAAAGAGAGAGGTTGCTTGAAGGCCCAGTTTCCAAGTATGGCAGGAGCGGTATGGGTCCTTGAAGCCTGATGCACTAAAGGGGTCACTCCCAAGGGCCTGGGGCATAGACCAGACCCCGTGGATCTGTGCCAGCTGGGGCAGTCAGAGGTTTAGCGACACCCAGAGCATGGGGCTGTGTCCCTGGCCCTCTTGGCTAATAGCCATTCATAGACCAGGAACTTATCTAGTTCTTTTTTTGAACTCTGTTATACTATTGGCCATCACAACATCCTCTGGCAATGAGTTCCACAGGTTGACTGTGAAGAAATACCTCCTTACGTTTGTTTTAAACCTGCTGCCTAGTAATTTCATTGGGTGATCCCTGGTTTGTGTGTTACAGGAAGGCGTAAGTAACACTTCCTTATTGACTTTCTCCACCCCAGTCAGGATTTTATAGACTTCTAGCATATCCCCCCTCAGTTGTCTGTTTTCTAAGATGAACAGTCCCAGTCTTTTTAATCTCTCCTTACACAGCTGCTCCGTGCTCTTAATCATTGTTCTAGGCCATCTCTGGACCTTTCCCAGTTCTAACAGATCTTCTTGGAGACGGGGCGACCTGAACCGCAGCAATGCCAAAACCCAACACAACCTCATCTTTGTGGGCTGCTGTGTTTTAGAGGGGTCTATGGTGTAATGGTTAGCACTCTGGACTTTGATTCTAGTGATATGAGTTCAAATCCCAGTAGAATCAAGTGTCTTCAGTGTGGAGCTCAGTCCTTTGGTACCCTACCCTACCCCATACCCTGAATAGGACAGCAACACAAAACTTTCATTGCCCCCACCAACCTCTGAGCTGGTCCATATAGGCAAACTGGTAACACATTGGACAGTGAGACAAACCTGCCTGCCATCCACAATTACAGTGTGTGCACAGATATCCTGCTGATGGGGATAGATAGAGGGGGTGTATAGAGATAGAGGGGGTGTATGGGGATAGATTGATAGAGGCAGGGCTGGCTTTAGGTGCCTTTTTAATTTTTTTTACTCATCCGGCGGCGGTCCGCTCTGGGTCTTCGGTGGCATAGGGTCCACTCCAGGTCTTCCGTGTCCCTTCGGTGGCGGGGGGCGTCCTTCAGTGCTGTGACCCGGAGCGGACCCCCAGCCACCGAAGTGCCACCGAACACCGGGACCACCGCCGGGTATTCGAATCGGGCCATGCAGGTCCCAAAGCCGGCCCTGGATAGAGGGGCATATGGGGATAGATAGATAGATAGATAGATAGATAGATAGATAGATAGATAGATGGGTGGATGGGGATAGATAGATAGCAGGGGTGGATGGGGATAGATAGATAGGGGGTGTACATAGACGGGGGTATGGCTGGGGTGTGGGGATTGATGGACGAATCCAGAGGCGGTTTACAGAGGAACAGCGGGATTGATAGATGAATAGAGGGGTGAGTCTGGGGATAGACAGGTGATGTTGTGACGTTATTGACATAAACTGGGACCATATAGATCATTGTTGCAACCAAGGTCCTGTAGTGGCACCCAAATCTTGTATAAAGGGGGTCAAATGGGGTGTCTAAGACAAGGTTATGGTTGGCTGGTTATGATTATGCTGTCTATATGTGTGTATCAGTTTGGTAGTTGAAGTTATGAATATTGGCTCTATACTGTCTGTATGGCAAACTTATGCTATGCTTCTGGGTGACATCCCAGACAAGCTGGGATTAGCTCTGTCTAGCCTGCCTGATGGCCCATTAAGGACCATCAGCTATACAATGGCCTCATTGAGAGAAGGCAAATATGCCTTCTGACTCAGCAAAGTATGCAGGAACTGGCCCATGTGACTCCAGACTCCATTTTGCTGTAATTTTCCACAGTAAGAACAAAGAGGTGTTCTTACACCTGGAAAAGACTATATAAGGCTGATGCCTCATCTCCATTTTGTCTTCAATCCTGCTTCATACCTCTGGAGGAACTTTGCTACAAGCTGAAGCTTTGAACAAAGGACTGAGGACCCATCCCAGTGGGGGATGTATTCCAGAGACTTAATTTGAACCTGCAGTTTATTCTATCGCTGCTGCAAGCCTGAACCAAGAACTTTGCCATTACTGTATGTAATTGATTCCATTTAACCAATTCTAACTCTCATCTCTATCTTTTTTCTTTTATCAATAAACCTTTAGATTTTAGATTCTAAGGGATTGGCAACAGCGTGATTTGTGGGTAAGATCTATTTGTATATTGACCTGGGTCTGGGGCTTGGTCCTTTGGGATCGGGAGAACCTATTTTTCTTTTATTGGGGTATTGGTTTTCATAACCATTTGTCCCCATAACGAGTGGCACTGGTGGTGATACTGGGAAACTGGAGTGTCTAAGGAAATTGCTTGTGAGACTTGTGGTTAGCCAGTGGGGTGAGACCGAAGTCCTCTTAGTCTGGCTGGTTT
This sequence comes from Trachemys scripta elegans, assembly GCF_013100865.1. Taxonomy (NCBI): domain Eukaryota; kingdom Metazoa; phylum Chordata; order Testudines; family Emydidae; genus Trachemys; species Trachemys scripta. The sequence goes on along the minus strand of NC_048322.1, from coordinate 5,864,575 downwards.
GGTTTGCCTTAGAGGTGGAAAAACCCCAGGCTTGGGCTGTAACTGCCCTGTTTAAGCAATTTGTCCTGAGTTGGCACTCTCAGTTGGGTCCCCGCCAGAACCGCTTCGTCACAGATGTGCACATGGATGGCTAGACAAAGGGGTGTGTGGGATGGCTAGTGGACAGAGGGCGGCAGGGATGGGGATCAGGAGGTGTATGGGGCAGGCGGGGGGTGAATTGGGAAGGTGGATGGTGGAGGTTGGGAGAGATAGGAGGATTAATGCGATGGGGGTCAGTAGGGAAATGGGATGTATGACGTGGGAGGGATAGATCGAAGGGTCTGTATGAGGATGGACGGGCAGAGGGGTGGGAACAGATAGAGGGAGGGGTAGAGAGCTGGTGCCCCAGGTACTGTACCAGGAGGGCATCTGAGCCTGGGGTCCCTTTTGCAGAGGTCGTTAGCTCGTGTCCGTGCTGCATCGGGGGATGGGCAGGCAGCTGCTGGCCCGCGGCTGGAAGACACTGTGATGTTGTGCAGTCTATATGGTTTTATAAAAATATGATAATAAGTGAATATAATGTAACTGGGATAGTTTTAGAAAAATATGGTAAAAAGTGAATATAACGTAACTGGAATATGCTTCATGCAAAAGGTCTCTTGTAAGGTATCATTACAAAGCTTATAATCTACTGAGTGTGATCATCTGATTTGTATAAATGTACCACTCTTGTATCTAAAACTAGAAATATAAAATGTAACTCTGAGGGCCTATTGTAATTGTGTAAAGTGTGGGCCATTAATGATGGTTTGGAATCTTGATGACTCCCATTGTCTGCAGATGGCTGTATTTACCTGTGAGTCTTCCTGTATATGTGTGTGCTGGCAAGTGAGTAATGAAGTCTTGCAATGACATGTGATCATGTCACCTGAACTGGAATCCATCTTTAACCTGGTGCTTTTCCAGTGAGGGGGGGTGGAAACCCGGAGGGACAAAGGGTTCCCGCCTTATGCAAAAGATATATAAAGGGGGGAAGAGAACAGGGAGGGAGAGGAGCCATCATGAAGAATCCCCTAGCTATCACCTGTGCTGCAACAAGAGCTGTACCAGGGGAAAGAATTGTGCCCAGGCCTGGAAGGTGTCCAGTCTGAGAAAAACTTACTGAAGCATCTCTGAGGGTGAGATTATCTGTATTCAGTTTGATTAGGCATAGATTTGCGCATTTTATTTTATTTTGCTTGGTGACTTACTTTGTTCTGTCTGTTACTACTTGGAACCACTTAAATCCTACTGTCTGTATTTAATAAAAATCACTTTTTATTTAGTAATTTACTCAGAGTATGTATTAATACCTGGGGGAGCAAACAACTGTGCATCTCTCTCTATCAGTGTTATAGAGGGCAAACAATTTATGAGTTTACTCTGCATAAGCTTTATGCAGGGTAAAACGGATTTATCTGGGTTTAGACCCCACTGGGAGTTGGGCATCTGAGTGCTAGAGACAATCACACTTCTCGGAGCTGTTTTCAGGTAAACTTGCAGCTTTGGGGCAAGTGATTCAGACCCTGGGTCCGTGTTGGAGCAGACGGGAGTGTCTGGCCCAGCAAGACAGGGTACTGGAGTCCTAAACTGGCAGGGAAAACAGGAGCAGAGATAGTCTTGGCACATCAGGTGGCAGCTCCCAAGGGGGTTTCTGTGATCCAGCCCATCACAGTCACCTTCCCCCCATTCTCTCGCTGCTATCGAAAGCAGCAGGCCTCAAATCTGGCCCTGAGAGTCCGGGAGCGCCCTCACACACACACACACACACCCCGGGGGCTGAGTTGCAGATCTCAGCCCCGATTCCCCGGTGAGGGCAGGGATACACGTGGACTTTCTATGACACGCACTCATGGTTCCAGCTTGGCCTGGCTGCTGCGATGCCTGGGGCACTCTGCCTCGTCGGGGCGCCCAAAGAAGTGTTTTTCCATTTGGTGCCACAGTGGGAGGGGGCCACTGTGATGAAGCGGGGGGGGGTTTGCTTAGTGTTTTGTGTGAGCACTGTGTGTGCCTCAGTTTCCCTGTTAAACATGTGTGCTGCATGTTTAACAGGGTGGTGGGCAAGTTGGTTTGTTGGTCAGAGGACTAGGTGTGACCTCACCTAGCAGCCAGGACCCCAGATGTCGGCCTGGAGATGGGGGACCCTAGTGACTGGTGACCGGGAGGCCGGTTCTGGCCAGTGGGAGGACAATGAGCTGAGGAGAGAGGCCCCCGGTGACCTGACCAACCAGTTCCAGTCAGAGGGGAACAAAGGACGGAAGAGAGAGGGCCCAGCGACCTGTTTACCTGGGATGGAAGAGAAAGGACAGGGGAGAAGCTGTTGGGGAAGATGATATAGGATGTAGGGTACAGATGGGGGGGCATTTCTCCTTCTAGGGGTGGAGGCCCAGGGGCCCACAGCAAGAGAGGGCAACCTTCACGGGGGGGCGTCACGCCAAAGGAGGGGTCCTCCCGCGGAGCCAAGAACCACGAGACCCATGACAGCCACACGTGAGGCTGGGGGCTTGTAGACCCCTGGCGTGGCCTCATCAACAGACAGGAAGCCCGGTGTGACCCGTACAACAGCAGCGGGGCTGGGGAGTGTGAATCAAGCCGTCTCAGATTTCCCCACCAGCCCCTTTAAAAAAAAACCCAAACCATGCATGTACATGTGGGAACGTGCCTGTGCAAATGCATGCATGTCACGTGTGAACACAGACATGCAATGACACACTCACAAACCACGCTTGGGGCTGAAATTTCACAGCCTTTTTCCCACCACCCTCTGAAAAGACAGGTGGGCATGGAAAAAATGTGATTCACTTCGGTCAACTTTTTAACCAGTTATTTTTATTAGCAAATGAAGCATTAATTGTACGAACTACATGACGGACAATCACACACACACACACACACACACACACACATAGAGTTTTCATGGCTCCTACAGTGATGGAAAAATCACACACACACAAACACAGTTTTCATGACTCCTACAGCCCACCAGGGTATAGCAGAGCTTGGTGAATAATGGCTATTTTGATTCCGAAAAACGGGAAAAAATTTGTTTCGGGTCAAACTGATTTTTTTTTTCACATTGCCGGCAAATCCGAACAACAAAAACCCAAGTTGATTCGGGCCGGACTAAATGGTTTGTTTAGCCTGCAACTAAACATTTCGTTTTGACTTTCAGCATTAATGTTTTTCCACATTTTTCTTTGGTCTGTTTTTGAGAAAAGAATGGAAGGAGAGGGAACTGGCCAATCAAAAAGCCCTTGCACTGGGAAAAATCGAAACATTTGGATTTTAAAATGTCCAAATGTTTCTTTTCGACTGTTTCCAATATTCTTTTGCTTTGCCCCTTAAATGACCCAGTGGGTGAAATCAACCCAAGTTCGTGATATTTTTCACACATGGAGCCCCCCAAAAAAAGTTTCAGCTGAAAAATTTCACCCAGTCCAGCCTTCACAAAGTTCAGGGATCCTCCTTACCCTGAAGCGGGATTTTTCTGTAGGGCTTTTGTGAACATTAGGCCTACCAGGGACTTATTTGATGAAGGGTTGTCTACACTTAAAACATTACAGCGGCACATTTGTTTGGATAATCCACCTAGAAGATTTCCTATTGCTGTCTACAAAGGGATTTAGGTTGGCTTAACTATGCCGCTCGGGGGCGGGGGGGGGGAGCGTCAATTTTTTCACCCACCTGAGCAACATAGTTATGCCACCTAATTTTCTAGAGTAGACCAGGCCTAGGGCTGGCTACCCATGGACCTGCTCTTCCAGGAGACATGAGGTGTTGGGGTCTCGGAACTGGCTGGAGTGAATAAATGGGGCAGTAACTAACCAGTGGAGGATCTGGACAGACAGTGGGCACCCTAAGTACAGATCAATTAACATCTAAGGATGGGAAACTTAGTCAAGCAGAACACGTGAGCTCAATGAGGAAGGGACAGTGATGGGCCAAGAGGGGAGAGGAGGGGGGATAAGATCTGGCTTTCACCTGGGACTGATGAAGAGACAGCCCAAGGCAGCTTGGCTGACTTGATGTCTTAAGCTTGGCTCCTCCATGCTAACCTAAGGACTTCACAATTCCAGCTGACTAATAAACCCAACTCTGTACAGCCGGGCGTCACTGCAGATACCTGCTGAGGTGCATGGGTCCCTGAAGAGACTTTGACCAGGGGTTGATCTCAGCTGGACTCACTGGGCAGAGCTGACGGGGTGAAGCAGGAGCCCAACAAAGCTTAGAAGCCTGTGCAAAGTCAGATGGGCATCAAGAAGTTCAGCGCTGCTGGTGGTAGCGGTGGGATGCACTTTCCACGTACAGCAATGTTTTCCCACACCGGACTTGGAGCGGGTTAAAAGCACACACACAGCTATAGAGAGATGCACACACAAACAAATAGAGAGAGAGAAACACAACTCAAATATAGAGAAATAAAGACACAGCTATACAGAGACACACCCAAAGGACACAGACACATAGAAAGCAAGTCAGAAAAATTTCAACCTACCAGTTTGCCACTGGAAAATTGGCCAGCTCATCGAAAACTAACATTTCATGGGAACATGTCCATTTCAGTGACCTTTTGCGTGGGCAAAATAATCAAAAGGAAGCGTTCACTAACCATCCGCCTGGAAAAGTTTTGATTTTTCATTCTGAAGCGACTTTGCGTTTCAAAATGCACTTCTACTTTAAATTTCATTTCCAGGGCTATATCATAAGCAGTGAAACCAGAATGGAACATTCTGATTGGGCCAAGAAGGTTTTATTTTCCCCTGAACATTTCATTTTCTGGGGAATTTCCATTTGTTGTCGGTATTCCAATTTGGAATGAATTCCCCCCCCCCCCCTGAAATTGCAGAATTTCTAACAAAACAGAAATTCTGGGTACCACATTACAAACGGACATCAGACACAAATACACACAGTGGAACAAAAATACACTTCCACGCTTTTCCCTTTGTGCAGGGATGGGAGAATATTTGGGGGAAATCGTCCTCTTCTCTTAGAACATGACAATTTCCTTCATGCTTCGGCATCCCACGACAAAGCACACAACTTGTGGGTGGTTCACACAGTTGGAATTCAAGATTATAGTTTATAAAACACAGAGCTTTTAATAGAGTCTGATATAAAACACCAGTGCAGACACCAAAGGCTTCTAACCATTAAAAGAAAACTTTCATAGCAAGCTTGGTGGTGCAACAGTTTGCCTATTAGCCTTTTAGAATACAAAATAGCCATTAAAAGGTTGTGGATTCAAATCCAACCAAATTTCAAGTCTTATTTTTGCTACTTACCTGTAAAAAAAATTATTGAGATTCCTACAGAAATCAAGACTTTCCAGGACTTATTGCTTAGCTTTAGGGATACCAGGCTAAAGATGGTTTTTGGTGGATGCTAGGAGCTGGAATTCTTTGGCAAGCATCAAGCGGGCAATAGAGCTAGATAATCAGAATTCGGGCTAGGCGAAATTCTTCGGATGACACTTTTTTCCACCAAAAAAATGCAGCTTGGGGATCGACCAAAATATTTTGGCAAATTTGTGTTGAAGTCAATGAATTGTTTCAGTTTGGGGGGTGGGGATTCAAAATGTGTCATTGTGACGGGGTCAAAACAAAACATTTCCATTCAAAAGCACTTTTCATTTCACATTTCACTTCTATTTTATTTAGTTATGTAGTTTTTTGTAAAAGCTCCAAAATGAACCAAGTCGAACGAAAAGTTTTGGTTGACCTGAAACAATTTGGGGGGTTGGTTTATTTCTGCTTTCGGTTTGCTGGAAATGTTTCTTTTTAAATCAGTTGGCAGGTATAATTCAACAAATTATTATTTGCCCCAAGTTTTGAGTTTGGCCAACTAACAGAAAAATCCCGAAATTGAAACAGCTCCAGACAGAACCACTTTCAAATCCGGCCTTGAGATTTTCAAAAGCAGCTGGTGATTTTTGGCATCTTCGTTTTGAGTTTTGAGTGTCCACCTTGATTCACCACCCAAAGAGTCTCATGATCATAGAATCATAGATTCTCAGGGTTGGAAGGGACCTCAGGAGGTATCTAGTCCAACCCCCTGCTCAAAGCAGGACCAATTCCCAATTAAATCAACCGACCCATAACAGCATTATAAACAAAATCACGGTGGGATGGGAAGAAAATCAGCATCTTGATTTGCCAGCTGCTTTGGGACCCCCCAGCGTTTCTCCCCATGCTGGGAGCAAGTGATTTTTCTTTTTAAAAGGAAAACCCATCCTAGCCGGGTCTTTAAGGAAAATATTATGAAGTTGCAGTAACCACGCACACCCCCTCCCCCCCAAAAAACCCCTCCCCAAACATCCCACCCCCATAAACCTCCTAATATACAATATATAGAGAATTTAATATACACTCTATTGATTTACAAGGGGGTCCCCGGCCCCTATGGCCATGGTCTCCAGACGTTGAGCTCCTGGGGCTGGCCTGCAGAGTTCTGTGAGCCATTCAGCTTGTCCCGAGCACCTTTGCTGGAGTTCCCCAGCTGGGGCCGGCCGGCCGCCAGGGTCTGCAGTCTGTGGCCGGCGGGGAAGGCCGGAGCAGGGTGCAGGACGCAGGTGGCGTCCCCGAGTGGCGGGCTGCAGCTGGGCAAGGCGTCGCGGGCATAGGCCGGGTTGGAGAAGGGGCTGCCCATCGGCAGCTCCCGGGCGGTGATTTTTTCCATGCAGTGGCAGATGCGCTCCATCAGGTAGGCCTTCTTGCCCGCGCAGATGCCCGGGCTGGAGCGGAGGAAGTGCGTGGCCTGGCTCAGGCATTCCCGATAGCCGCTGTGGTACCTCTGCAAAAAGGTGTCGTCTCGCCTCGCCGGCTCTGTGGTGCGTTGCAAAAACCGCCAACGACAAAGGGGGCTAATTAGCGAGGCATCAAGCAGCGGGCGCGCAAAGGGTACAGCAGGGCAAGTGCAAACCACTGGGGACGGGACACCCAATGCCCTGCAGACTGAGAAACCTCCCCCTCCCCCACCCCGGGTCTGCTAAGGCCGGGGCTTTGCGGGTGGGGGGGTTCCCAGAAATAAGTGGCATTTGACACCCTGGGCCGAAGCCAGTTTTAAATGGGGAACATCCACAGGGCCAGATCCTCAGCTGGTGTAAATGGTTCTGTGTGCTCTGTAGACTCCCCAGTGTTAAGGTCACGTGGGAACACAGGGGTGCCCCACCCAGGGATGCCAATTTCTTAGCAAAGCTTGGATGAGTTGCACCTCCCCGGCAAGGTGGCTTCAGGGAAATACACTACAGACCTCATTGAGATCTTGTTTACAATGGTTTTCTACTCATGTAAACCAGCCTGCCCCAGTGGGTGAGTGAGAGGGGAACCAGCCCCCATGACTCAAGTGGACTGACTCCAGATTTACACCGGGGTAAGCAAAAGGGGAATTAGCCCCTGTGATTTAAGCGGACTGACTCCAGATTTACACCAGGGTAAGCAAAAGGGGAATCAGCCCCCATGACTCAAGTGGACTGACTCCAGATTTACACCAGGATAAGTGAGAGGGGAATCAGCCTCCATGACTCAAGTGGATTGACTCCAGATTAACACCAGGATAAGCGAGAGGGGAATCAGCCCCCGTGACTCAAGCGGAGTGACTCCGGATTTACACCGGGGTGTGATTAAAATCAGAACTGGGCCCCACCAGTTGGGTGTGACCCAGTTGAAATCAACAGCAAAACTGCCCAGGAAGCAGCCAAGCAATGTATTTCTGCGTGACACATCCGTTGACCCTCTCCCTGACCCCCATGCAAAACCCCGGAGGCAGGATTCAAAAGCCAAAAGTCACTTAAGGTGGATTTGGCTGGTTGGGGCTGGGGGAAGAGAAAGCCCAGGTGAGCTCCTGCTGGAAAAGGGCTGGGCCTGGCGGCGTGGGAGCTGAGTCCAGAGAGGGGGACTTAATTTCCTGCCCAGATCTATAGCAGAGAAACTGAGGCCAGGTCTACATTTAAGGGTGGCAGCTAGGTCGAGGGGAGAAATCTGTAGCTCTGTCTACACCCAGGGTCAGGCCAGGGTAACAGCGTCACTCGGGGAGGTTGGACTGTTCACACCGCTGAGCGACGTAGTTCTACCCACCTGATTTCCTAGTGCAGGACCAGGCCTGAGATCAGGATCTGGCCCTGCGGCCGGGCCAACCCCAGACAGGAGTGTGAGAGTTTAAAAGCCTGAGTGGGGTGAGTGATGGGTGTTATGGGATGGAGTTGTGTACACACACACACACACACACACACACACACACCAGGACTCATCCTGTCCAGTAGGGGGCAGCAGGGGGACACACACCCCTACTTCTCAGGGAGGCAATCAAAGTCACACCCACCTACTCCCTAAGGAGTCCATGGCAAAACTCTTGCACCAAACCCTCCTTCCCTTCCCAAGACAGCAAGTCCCAGAGCTCCCACGGAGCGTCTAAACACAGGGCGCTCCCGATTCACACCAGAGAGAGAGGAGAACCTCCAACTGTGTAAATCCCAGACTAAAAGCAGGGCAGAATGAGTCCCCTGGACTCCAACGAAGCTATGTCCTCTCGATCCAGTGCAAATCCGGAGTAACACCATGGGCGCCCATGGGTCGGACTCCCCCCTCGCTTGCCCTGGTGTAAAAACACAGGCGCCCAACGGACATCCTCCAGAGTTACACCAAAGCCAGTGAGGACCCCAACGGAGCGACGCCAATTTGCCCCAGCTGAGCATCTCTCAGCTCTGGGCCCACCCTGGAGCTCCATCCAAAGAGGTGCGAGGACGGGGGAGACCCACCCCATCGTTCGCCGGGTCCCGGCTCGGGAAACACCCCGGGGAGAAGGGAAGTCTAGGGTGACCAAACATCCCGCTATTCCCCCTCCCCCCGAAAAGGGACCCAGTTTTTCACACTTGCTAGCCGGTCACCGTAGTTGTATCTGGTCCGGGCCCAACTTGGGTTGGCCAACGGGCCCCCCCGGGCTAGAGCCAAGGAAGAGGAGTAGCCGGCCGCGCCGAAGGGGGTACCTGCAGGAGGCTGGGTCCTCACAAAGTGAACTGTTTTTTGTAAAATTTCGGCCTTTTCAACTTTGGGGTTTTTAAGTCTCTGCAAGAAAAACAACAACAAAAAAGAGAGAGGGAGGGAAGGACAAAGCGGGGGGAAGGAGGGAAAGAGAGAAAGAGAAATATGCGTTGGATCATTCGGTTTGGGGCAGCGGCGGGGAAATGGGAGGAAGAAATCCGATTCGGCTTACCTCGTCCTGGGTGGCTTCTAATAGGAGGAGCCGGAGTCGCTCCAGGCTCCGGTTCATACGGTCCCGGCGCCGCTTCTCCATCAAGGGTTTCAGGAGCTGGAGGAGGAAAGGGAAGGAAGGGGGGCAGCTTTTGAAAGAGACACCCCGAAAGAGCGGGGAGATCCGGGGAGGGAGCCCCTGGATCCGGAATGAGACCCGAAGCGAGCGGACTCCGGAGTTACCTTCTTGTCCTGTTTGCTGTCCCACTGGGCGTTGCTGCTCATGGTGGCGGCGGCCGGGCTGGGGGGGCGGCTGATCCCCAGCGGCCCCTTTATGAGCCGGCCCCCGCCCCAGGCCCGGCCCCGCCGGCGCCGCCCCCGGGCTTTGATCCGCCGCCGGAGTGTGGCGGCCCCCCGGCCCCCCCGCGGCGCGGCACACGAGTGGGGCCGGCCCGCGGGGGGAGAGCGCCCCCCCGCCCCCAGCCTGCCCCAATCTCCCTTCCCCACAACCCTGCTCCCAACCTGCCCCTGCTCCCCCTTCCCCACAGCCCTGACCCCCAACTTCCCTCCTCCTTCCCCGCAGCCCTGACCCCCAACTTCCCTCCCCATTCCCCGCAGCCCTGACCCCCAACTTCTGTACTCTCCCCCACTTACCTACAGCCCTGACCCCCAACTTCCCTCCCCCTCCCCATTTCCTAGAGCCCTGACCCACAACTTTCCTCCCCCCTTGCCCTACAGCCCTGACCCCCAAACTTCCCTCCTCCTTCCCCACAGCCCTGATCCGCAACTTCCCTCCCCCTCCCCCCTCCCCTACGGCCCTGACCCCAACTTATGTACCCCCATTCCTGCCCTCTCCCCCACTTCCCTACAACCTTGCCCCAGAACTTCCCTACAACCACGACCCCCAACTTCCAGAGCTGTCCGTGTCCCTGACCCCAACTTCCCCTCAACCCTCCATTGCCCCACCCCATGCTCATCTCTCCTCAGCCCCCCATTGCCCCACACCTATGCCCATCTTCCTCACTCCACCCATCCCTACAACCCAGCAGTCCCCAGCCCCAAGTTCCTGTCACTCCCAACTCCACTGCCCAACTTTCACAGCCACCCCACAGCCCAGCCCCCTCTCCCCATCCGGGCAGCCGTCCCTCCTGGGTATCCTCCCCCCAAAACCAATGGGGTGACTCTCATGAGCAGGCCCCCAAACCACTAACAAAGTGTCACTCCTGATTTACACCAATATGAGTGAGGGGTGAATTTGCCCCCACTGGAGTGACTCCTGATTTACACCAGGGGTGAGTGAGGGGTGAAACAGCCCCCATGATTCCAGTGGAGTGACTCCTGATTCACACCAGGAGCGCAGGAGTGTAGACACAGAACACATCCAAACATTGCAGCTGATTTCAGTGCCTACTCTTGTAAGTTTCACCGGACAGTAGATTTTTTTTTTTAAACCAAGATAGATTTTACCACACTAGGGGGTTGAAATCAAGCAAGCGAACTGGTTACTGTGGCAACGTTCTTTGTTGGTCCAAATCCCCCACCCTGGTCCTCTGATCCCCAAGCTATCCCCACGGCCCCACTCCCCAGTGGAGGGAAAATTCTCTGCCTGGGGTATGTTATGGCCGTGAGCGCCAGCTGTGGGCATTAGCGGAGGTGCCAAGGGCCTCTCACACATGACAGAAGGAAGATGCATCGAATATGCAAGAGGGTGGTTCAGGGAAGGGGATGGGGAGGCCATTGTCAAGCTAATGGGTCAGGAAGTCTCCATGGGGAGGCTGGAATTAACCTTGGAATGCTCGGGGCAAACCCTTGGCTGGTGTGAATCTGGCCTCAGTGGAGCTATGGCTGATTGACACCAGCTGGGGTCTGGCCCCATTGACTCCAATGGAGAGACGCCCATTGACACCAGCTGGGATCTGGCCCCATTGACTCCAACGGAGAGACGCCCATTGACACCAGCTGGGATCTGGCCCCATTGACTCCAACGGAGAGACGCCCATTGACACCAGCTGGGATCTGGCCCCATTGACTCCAATGGAGAGACGCCCATTGACACCAGCTGGGATCTGGCCCCATTGACTCCAATGGAGAGACGCCCATTGACACCAGCTGGGGTCTGGCCCCATTGACTCCAATGGAGAGACGCCCATTGACACCAGCTGGGATCTGGCCCTTGCTAGATTGTAGGTCGGGCTGGTATGTGTTGCCTGCGGTACAGCCGATATCTTATCCCATCACATTACTGTGTCGGCGTGGGCCTTTGGGGTCAAGGGGCCAATTCCCCCTCTCTCACCCTGGTGTAAACCAGGAGTAACTCCACTGGAGTCAAATGGCCGATTCCCTTCTCTCTCACCCTGGTGTAAACCAGGAGTAACTCCACTGGAGTCAAATGGCCGATTCCCTTCTCTCTCACCCTGGTGTAAACCAGGAGCAACTCCCGCCAATGGGGCCCCTTCGCTGTGGGGTAGGAGCAATGCCCCCCACTGACTCGAGTGTGTGGGGTGGTTGTCGGCAGGTCTGAGCTATTTATTACCCTTTGTTGCAGCCCAGGGCGGCTTGTGTCTCGTGGGAACCTGTGTCGGGCTGGACTTCCCAGTGTCGTAAACCTGAGGTGTGAGTCCCAGTGGGGGAGGGCCCCCAGCTCAAAGACTAGCGAGACGAGAACTTTCTCATGGGGGGGCCGGCGGGGAGGAAAGGCCAGGCTAGCAGCTCCCCCCGGCACGTCGTGCACAGACGTATCCACTCATTCACAGACACACGAGTACATGCCCAGACTAGTAGCTAACCAGGCCTAAACCCCGGCGTAGACATGGTTCAGCCAATGAACAAATTCTTCTAGCCACTGTCTTGGAGAGCTTTGTTCCCAGACGAAGCGTAAAGGGATCGCGAGTCAAGTCCAAAGCAGACCAAAGGGATCTCCCCAAACCGGGTGAGTGGGCAAAGGAATGGCAGATTAAATTCACTGTTGATCAATGCAAAGTAATGCACATTGGAAAACATAATCCCAACTATCCCTATAAAATGATGGGGGCTAAATTACCTGTTACCACTCAAGAAGGATCTTGGAGTCATTGTGGATAGTTCTCTGAAAACATCCGCTCAATGCGCAGCGGCAGTCAAAAAAACGAACAGAATGTTGGGAACCATTAGGAAAGGGATAGAGAATAAGACAGAAAATATCATATTGCCTCTATAGAAATCCATGGTAAGCTCACACCTTGAATACTGTGTGCAGATGTGGTCACCCCAGCTCAAAGAAGATATATTGGAATTGGAAAAGGTTCAGAAAAGAGCAACAAAAATGATGAGGGGCATAGAAAGGCTTCCATATGAGGAGAGATTAAAAAGACAGGGACTTTTCAACTTGGAAAAGAGACGACAAAGGGGGGATATGACAGAGGTCTATAAAATCATGAGTGGTGTGGAGAAAGTAGATAAGAAAGTGTTATTTACTCCTTCCCATAACACAAGAACTAGGGGTCACCTAATGAAATGAATAGGCAGCAGGTTTAAAACAAACAAAAGGACGAATTTCTTCACACAACACACAGTCAACCTGTGGAACTCCTCGCCAGAGGCTGTTGTGAAGGCCAAGACTATAACAGGGTTCAAAAAAGAACTAGAGAAGTTCCTGGAGGATAGGTCCATCAATGGCTATTAGCCAGGATGATCAGGACTGCGACACCATGCATGAAGGCAGTTTGCCCACCTCCCACAACCAGTCCCGCTGGCCTGTGCCTTCAAAATTCCTGATGTTCCCCTGATCCGCCAAGCCGGCTTCAATCTGTCAGGCCAGCTGCTGAGACTGGGAAGCCTGGTAGCCTGTTCTCCCAGCTGCGCCTCCTGTTCATATGTCAGGTATTCATAGCTAAGCATGTCTATGGAGAGACTGGGTTACAGCATGGGACTTCCAGATTCTGGCCCCAGCTCTGGGAGGGGACTGGGGTCTAGTGGTTAGAGCAGGGGAGGTGGGAGCCAGGACTCCTGGGTTCTCTCCCTTGCTGTGCAGTAGGGTCTAGTGGTTAGAGCTGGGCCATTGTGCTTGGAGTAGGGATGGCTGGGAGGCAGGACTCTGTGATCCAATAAGTACCCACCTGGGGAACAGAAATTTGACAGAGGGCTCGTCAGCTGGGCAGACCAATGTGTAACACCCTCCAGTGGCTGGACGCTGGCACCAGACAAATTCAAACTGGAAACGTTTTTAAATGTGCAGGGAATTAAGGGACGAGTTCCCAAGGGCAGGGTGGATTCTCCATCACTGACAACTTTTCTATCAAGATGGGATGGGTTTTTTTCTGAAAGATCTGCTCTGGTTCAACCAGGAATTGATTTGGGGCCGTTCTCTGGCCTGTCCTGAGCCCATCTATCTATCTATCTATCTATCTATCTATCTATCTATCTATCTATCTATCCCCATACACCCCCTCTATCTATCTATCTATCTATCTATCTATCTATCTATGCCCATATACCCCCTCTATCTATCTATCTATCTATCTATCTATCTATCTATCTATCTATCCCCATCCACCCCCTCTATCTATCTATCTATCTATCTATCTATCCCCATCCACCTCCGCTATCTATCTATCTCTGCCTGCCAAGCAGCTGCTGTTCTGCTCCCCCCCTCCCCCAGGGCCCCAGGACCTGCAGGGCACATTATGGGCACGTGGGCAGGCCCTGGCGGTTGGTGCTTGGCGGCGGGAAGGTGTGGGCCTGGGAACCAGGCCTGGGGTCCGGCTGTGGGAAAGGCCAGGCCCTTCCCCGCCCTGGGCGTCTCCTTCCTCACCTCCCCTCTTGGGATGAAGCTGTGATCCCCTTTCATCCCCGCCCGGCGCGCTGCTTTATGGGCCCTTCTGCTGCCGGAAAGCCCAGGGGGCCGGGGACAAATGGACGGCCCTGCAAAGCAGGGTGGGGGGCTCAGGCCAAGAGGCTGCACAGCCGGCCCCCAGGCCGCTCACCAAGGGGAAGGGATGCTGCCAGCCCAGGCTAGCGTCAAAGGGCCGGATCCTGGGCTGGAGTCCAGGGGAGACAGAGCTGAAGCTGGCCAGCCCTGCCACGAGCCTGCCAAGGGGTCTCGGACCTGTGCCTGTGCGTTCCACTCTCTGTGCCTCTGTTTCCCCTCCCACCCTCTGGCTACGCTCTTTGGGGGATGGGCGGTCTATCCCTGTGGGTCTGGGCAGTGCCCAGCGCAATGGGGCCCTGTAGGTGCTACCATGGCACAGATAACAGCAAAACAAAATACATCCCTGCCCTGATCCAGACAGAGGGCTGGTGGGGGGCAGGCACCCAGCACCGGGAAGGGCTTTCCCTAGATTTCAGGGCAGCTGACTGTGTGCTGCCATTCCTATTGACAACAATAAAAGGGGTGGTGAACCCAGGAGTCCTGGCTCCCAGCTCTCCCTGCTCTAACCACCAACCCCAACTCTCCTCCCAGAGCTGGGGAGAGAACCCAGGAGTCCTGGCTCCCAGCTCTAACCACCAGCCCCCACTCCCCTCCCAGAGCCAGGGAGAGAACCCAGGAGTCCTGGCTCCCATCCCCTCTGCTTGAACCACCAAAGCCACCCTGCAACCGCTACCAGCCACCCTAACCTTGTAGAGCAGAGGGGCCAGCGGGCCCCTGAGCTGTGGGATGTGGGGGGTGGTCCCTTTGGGGGGGGCAGGAGGGAAGTTCACACACAAAAGCTGCCCGGTGTGGGTGATGCACCTTCCTCCTGGGCTCCGCCGGGTTCCTTTCGGCGTGTCTCCTCTCCCCCGCCCCCCCCCCCCCCGGCCCCCCCCCCCCCCCCCCCCGCCGCGCTTGTAGCCAGGATACGGGGCAGTGGGATGGCCTGTTTCATTCAGCGCAACGTGGCTAATCCCCTGCCTGGCTTTTCCCCCCACATCCGCGGGAGGCGGTAAGGGAACAATGGGGCTAAGGAGATTGCCTCCCCCAAATCCCCTAAGCTCTGGTTCTGAGGGCCCCTGGCCTTCACACTCCCCTGCTCCTACCCCGCCCCTCTCCTCGGACCCCCGCCCGCCTCCACCCTAGAGATTTCCCCCCACCCCAGCACATCCCCCCACCCAAACCCTGCTGCTGGAGAAGAGGGAGCCGGCCTGCTGATGGAGTAGTGAATAAAGCCAAGAATTAGAGCCAGGACTCCTGGGTTCTCTCCCTGGCTCTGGGAGGGAACTGGTGGTTAAAGCAGGGTGGGCTGGGAGCCAGGACTCCTGGGTTCTCTCCCTGGCTCTGGGAGGGGAGTGGGGGCTGGCGGGTTAGAGCCAGGGGGGGGGGGAGCCAGGACTCCTGGGTTCTCTCCCTGGCTGTGGGAGGGGAGTGGGGTCTACTAGACCAGAACAGTTCCACACTATTTCAGGACAGCTGCTGAGTTGGGGGGCAGCTGCCACACCCTCCTCTGGGTACCTCTGTAATGGCAAAGGCCTGTGTCATCCAGGATGCCCATGAGCCCCCCTTCTAGCCTTGACAGCGAAGAGGGGAGGAATTCACAGAGCCCATTCGGGGGTGGGAGCCCTGCTCTGTGGGAGGGCAAGACGCTGCTTTCAGCCTCACAGTGCTCAATACAGAGCAACCCCAAAGAGCTCCGTGACCTGACTCCAGGCTGCTGAGAGCCGAGTCCCGCCTTTGGCCCCCACTGCAGTCAGGCTGCCCTGCCTGGCTTTGGCCTAGCAAACCCCCATCCCTGCAGGCGAGGCCACGGCCAGGGCAGTGTGTATGAGCCCTGCCCAGAAGGGAACAAATCCTCTCTCAGCCACTAGAGCAGATGGGTCCACAACACTCGCCCGGGCCAATCCCAACCCCCAACCCTTCCTCTCATGGACCACTAGCCCCATCTGAAAAATGGATGGGGCTGGGGAAGGACTAGCCAGGGATCTGGGATGCAGAGGGAGACCTAGGAGGGGTTATTAATGCAGAGATCTGGGGTGCAATGGCGGATCTAGGGGGATCTGGGGTGTTTGGGGATCTAGGAGGGGGGGTTAACGCAGGGACCCAGGGTGCAGCGCGGGATCTAGGAGGCGATCTCGGGTGCAGCGGGGGATCCGGGGTGTAAGGGGGGGATCTAGGAGGGGATCTGGGGTGCAGCGGGGGATCTAGGAGGAGATCTGGGGTGCAGCGGGGGATCCGGAGTGTAAGGGGGGGATCTAGGAGGGAATCTGGGGTGTAACGGGGGATCCGGGGTGTAAGGGGGGAATCTAGGAGGAGTTTAGCGGGGGACCCAGGGGGTGTTTGGGGACCTGGGGTGAGGGCGATTCACGCAGGGACACGGGGCCCCCAGCGGTTCCCCTGGGAATTTGGGAAGCCGCAGGCTCCGCCCCTGGGAACACGGCCGCCTTTGATCCCGGCCTAACGCCGCGCCACGTGGTGGGAACCGAGCCCCGGGCCCCCCTCCGCCTCCCCACGTGCCCTGGCACCTGGGCCCGCGCCCGGCCCCACATCAAAGCGCCCCGCGCCGCCCTCCGCACTTCAAACGCGTGCGATCGCGGCGGGGGGCGGCGCAGCCGTGGGGCTGAGCTCAGAGACTGCTACAGACAGAGCTGGGGACAGGGACAGGCAGAGGTGAGTGGAATGGACAGGTAGAGCTGGGTGACATGGACAGGGAGAGGTGAGTGGAATGGACAGGTAGAGCTGGGTGACATGGACAGGGAGAGGTGAGTGGAATGGACAGGTAGAGCTGGGTGACATGGACAGGGGGAGGTGAGTGGAATGGACAGGTAGAGCTGGGTGACATGGACAGGCAAAGGTGAGTGGAATGGACAGGTAGAGCTGGGGGACAGGGACAGGCAGAGCTGGGTGACATGGACAGGTAGATATGAGTGACACACAGATAGATGGGTTCAGTACCCTAAGTGCACTGTCTATTGCATAAAGCATTTATTTTATGCCAGCGACGAAGGCGGGGAGACGGTTAGCGTGAGGGGCACAAAAGACAGACCCGTGGCACCCCCCACATAGTCCAGCCGCTGGAAACCCCTTACAGAGGCTGTGCAGCGGGCAGGCAGCTCTCACTCCAGCCAGGGTTGCAGCCACCCGACTGGGCCGCTTTGGCGCTGGAGTTTATATCCATAACCCCGGGGGCTGTTTGCAAAGCCAGACCGGTTTAACCTCACACACAAACCAACTGTCCTGCTAGTTTTCGCAATACAACCGGCCCTAATGCAGACACAGTTACACCGGTACGAAGGTGCTTTGCAGGTCTACCTGCTTCCGCACTGGGAGTTTTACTGATTGAACTATTAAAAAATTGCAAACACCCCCAAGCAAAATGGCTCGGCAGGGCCTAGGCACAGATTTTGCACTGGTAGAACACGGTTGTTGGTTAGATTTGTGGATTCCTAGAGTCAAAGGGCAGCGGATGACCCCTGTGATCATCTGGTGTTGTGGCCCAATCAGCACACAGCTGCGGCCCATGTGACATCTTCATGGCATGGGTGGCGGGTATCACAGGCCAGAGGAGGCTGAGCTGCGGGGGGCTCAGGGCTCTGGCAGGGGGCGTGGCTTCAGGGAGAAGGGGCGAGGCTAGGGGTTAGCCGCCCTATGCTCCAGGTAGCATATATATTGTGTGGATGCAGGCCACATACCACACGGAGAGCTGCATATGCGGCCCACAACGAGGTTGAGAACCACTGCTCTAGTCCGACCACCTGTCTGCCCCGAATTCATCCCTCTTTGGACTACAGCCGCTCTTCTGCAAAAAAAAAAGAAAGAAAGAAAGCCCATGCTGTCTTGATTGGAAAATTCCCATGATGGGGAGAGAACCCACCAGGGCCTTGGGAAGTAGCTCTGCTAGTTATGTATCTCCAGCCTGAATTAGTACAGCTTTCAGCCAGTGGATCTTGGTAGACCTTTGTCTGCTAGATCAAAGAGGCTGTTATTAAGTATTTGCTCCCTATGTGGGTACTTGTAGACTGGGATTAAATCCCCCCGTAACCTCCCTTATTAATGATCTGGAGGATGGCGTGGACTGCACCCTCAGCAAGTTTGCAGACGACACAAAGCTGGGGGGAGAGGCAGATACACTGGAGGGTAGGGATTGGGTCCAGAGGGACCTAGACAAATTGGAGGATTGGGCCAAAAGAAATCTGACGAGGTTCAACAAGGACAACTGCAGAGTCCTGCACTTAGGACGGAAGAATCCCAGGCACTGCTACAGGCTGGGGACTGACTGGCTAAGCAGCAGTTTTGCAGAAAAGGACCTAGGGGTCACAGTGGACGAGAAGCTGGATATGAGTCAGCAGTCTGCCCTTGTTGCCAAGAAGGTTAACGGCATTTTGGGCTGTATAAGTAGGTGCATTGCCAGCAGATCGAGGGAAGTGATTATTCCCCTCTATTCGGCACTGGTGAGGCCACACCTGGAGTATTGAGTCCAGTTTTGGGCCCCCCACTACAGAAGCGATGTTGACAAATTGGAGAGAGCCCAGCGGAGGGTAATGAAAATGATTAGAGGGCTGGGGCACGTGACTTACGAGGAGAGGCTGAGAGAACTGGGGTTATTTAGTCTGCAGAAGAGAAGAATGAGGGGGGATTTGATAGCAGCCTTCAACTACCTGAAGGAGGGTTCCAAAAAGGATGGAGCTCGGCTGTTCTCAGTGGTAGCAGATGACAGAACAAGGAGAAATGGTCTCAAGTTGCAGTGGGGGAGATTAAGGTTGTATATTAGGAAACACTATTTCGCTAGGAGGGCAGTGAAGCACTGGAATGGGTTCCCTAGGGAGGTGGTGGAATCTCCTTCCTTAGAGGTTTTTAAGGCCTGGCTTGACAAAGCCCTGGCTGGGATGATTTAGTTGGGGTTGGTCCTGCTTTGAGCAGGGGGGTTGGACTAGATACCTCCTGAGGTCCCTTCCAACCCTGATCTTCTATTAATCTACTTACAGACTGGGATCAAATCCCCCCTTTACCTCCTATTTGCTAAACTGAGTTTCTCACTCTCTAAACCAAGTTTGCTAATCTCTCCTGTGAAGCCTCTGCCATTCTTCAAGAGTGGTGGGATCTTTTCCCAATTGATCTAGTCCAGTACAGCCTCTAGAGTGGCTATAGTTATGGGGCACAACGGTTAGGATTTCCAATGCAGGAATCCCTACACCAGTATAAGCACTTTCATCCCGGTATAACTGGAGGAGTTTTTCCAGCGTACTTAAATCAGCCCGCATTTTAAGTATACCCAGGCAAGATGCACCCGTTTGACTTAAATCCTCATTGAAATCAGTTTAGTTAAACTGGTGCAAGCTGCTGTGTGGACGCCGAGGCCTCATCTACATGGGAAAGCGCTCTCAGATAACGGACAGCAGGAATGTAGCCAAATCTGGTTATAGCAATGGGGATAAACATCTCCCATCCCTTTTGGTTTAGTGTATGTCATTTGGGGCACACACACACACACACACGAAGACATTTGTCCACCAGGATCGTGTCCACAGGGGTTAACCAGGTGTAACTGGAGCTTGGGGGCAGGGCATGCTTGCTTCTGAGCCTGGGGTGTGGAGCAGATGCTGGGATCGCTAGTCAATTCCATGCTTTGGACTAACTCAATACCGAGGGACCAGGGTGAAATTGGCAGGCTGGTGTGACACTGGGGGACAACGCCAGTAACCCCTTCCCCTGCCAACGCCCCCTGATCTCAGCAAACCTTGGCTCATCTCCGCTTGGCTCAAAGCCGTCCATGGCTCAGTTTAGAACCAGCCCTTAAATGAACCCAGTGTATCTACAGGACTGGCTTTTTCCAGCCCAGGTGCCAGATCTCTGCTCGCGCAGGCCCACGGTTCTGCATCCACCAGACCCAATTTACTGAACCAGGTTCTGCAGGGGAGAGAGAGGGCTGGGGAGACAGACCCAGAGAGACACCCCCACCACAGACATAGAAATGGTGAGGAGAGACACATCCAGCTACAGACATGGGGAAGAGAGAGACCCCCAAAACTCAGGTATGGGGGAGATACACCCCCAGATACAGACATAAGGAAGGGAGAAACCCCCAGAACTCAGGTATGGGGGAGATACACCTCCAGATACAGACATGAGGAAGGGAGAAACCCCCAGAACTCAGGTATGGGGGAGAGACACCCCCCCAGATACAGACATAAGGAAGGGAGAAACCCCCAGAACTCAGGTATGGGGGAGAGACACCCCCC
>NC_048322.1:5814407-5844237 GCF_013100865.1 Trachemys scripta elegans | reverse complement strand
CCCCAGAACTCAGGTATGGGGGAGATACACCCCCAGATACAGACATGAGGAAGGGAGAAACCCCCAGAACTCACGTATGGGGGAGAGACACCCCCCCAGATACAGACCTGGGGGAGGAGGAGACACCCCCTGACACACAGGACATGGAGGAGGGGGACCCCTTACAATGACACAATGAGCAAGACCTGGGGAGAGACCCCCAGACATAGACATGGGGGAGGGGAACCCCCCACAATGACACAGCTATGGGGGAAGGAGAGACCCCCCCAAAATACAGAACCTCTCTATTCCTGCTTCCTTTGGAGGCTCTTTCCAAACAGGCAGGGCGGGGCCAAGGCCTAGGAGGGGCGGAGCTTGTTCCCTCCTCCCTCTCCCCCCGCCTCCCCGCTGAGGCCTGATGGCAGGATGTCCCGTGCAGGGCACGAGCTGTGCAGTCTGACCCCCCATCTCCCAGCGAGGTGCGAACAGGAGGCGCCGGGGGGGAATGAGGGGGTGGCTGCCAGCAGGTGTCGGGGGCCGGCGGGAGGGTGTGGAGATCACAGGGGCGTGTGGACAGCACGGGCCCAGCACGGGAGACCCCCCGTCGTCGCCCCAGCCTGGCTGCTCCGCCCCCTCCCGCTGGGCAACAGTTGGGAACATCTGTCCGCGCCTCGCCCTTCCGCCCCCAACACACAGGTGGCCGGGAGGGGATCAAAGGGACTGAGATAGATCTATAGATAGATAGATAGATGGGGTGGATGGGGATAGATAGATAGATAGATAGATAGATAGAGGGGGTGGATGGGGATAGATAGATAGATAGATAGATAGATAGATAGATAGATAGATAGATAGATAGATAGATAGATAGATGGGGTGGATGGGGATAGATAGAAGGGGTGGATGGGGATGGATAGATGGATAGAAGGGGTGCATGGGGATAGATAGATAGATGGGGTGGATGGGGTTAGATAGATAGATAGATAGATAGATAGATGGGGTGGATGGGGTGGATGGGGTTAGATAGATGGATTACGGGGGGCCTGATCTCGGTCGGGGTCTGTGTAGCGCCCGGCATGAAGGCCCCTGATCTTTGCACCTGGTTGTTTAACCCCAGCGCCAGCCCCCCCCCTTCTCAGGCCCAGCATGGGGTGAAGGGGAGCAGATATTGATTTATGACACAAGACCCCTCCTCCAATTTCCCCCCTCCGCCGATACCCTGTTCATGTGGGACCTGCTAATGTCATTCCTCTTCCCTCCCAAGCCCCTCGCCGCTCCCCCTGATCGCCCCAGACACTGTCACCCCCGTTCATCCTGCCAGCAGCCGCTCTGCGCTCCCCCTTCTCACTACAGGACCCAAGAGCACTGATTTGGGGGCGCTCTCTCGTTGACCCTCCCGCCTTAGTGTGGCGGGGGGCAGGCAGCCACCGGGGATGTCCTGTACAGGGGTGATCATCTTCCCCCCCCACCTCCGGGCCAGGGAGCCCCAAAGGGGTCACAGATGGCCGTGGTATTGGGGGGGAGGGGGCACAACCCCTTTCTGGGAGGGGGGAAGGAGCCTCCTTTCAGGGTGTAGAGGGATCCCAAGTCTCCCCTGAGCTCGGAGACCCCTGCTCCCCATCCTCTTAGGGTGCACAGATAGGGGGTCACCAGGCTCCCCCCGCTCACAGTGATTCCTGGCAAGGGGGGGCGGTTCCCAGCAAGCCCCCCCCCCGCCCACAATCAGGGAGGTGTTAATGGGCAGCACGTGTCCCCTCCCCCCAACCGCCTGTGAATTGCAAAGACCCCTTTGATCTGCCGGCCCCTCCCGCTCCCTTTCCATTGACACCTGGGGGGAAGGGGCCCCGGCGGGGTGTGTGTGTGTGGAGATGCAAACTTTCCCAAGAGATCTAGCCCCAGCCCCCGCTCTCGGCGGCCCTGTCCATAGATCCGTATGATACACGTCAATATCACAAGGCTACCTGCAAGGCTACCCATATGCATCCGAAGAAGTGGGCTGTAGTCCACGAAAGCTTATGCTCTAATAAATTTGTTAGTCTCTAAGGTGCCACAAGTACTCCTGTTCTTCTTTTTAAGGCTACCTGTGTGTGCCCCGTAGATCTGTATAAATACATGTCGGTATCACAGGGTTACATGTATGTGCCCCATAGATTTGTATAAAATGCATC
The DNA here is from genome assembly GCF_013100865.1 of Trachemys scripta elegans. Taxonomy (NCBI): domain Eukaryota; kingdom Metazoa; phylum Chordata; order Testudines; family Emydidae; genus Trachemys; species Trachemys scripta. The sequence goes on along the minus strand of NC_048322.1, from coordinate 5,842,090 downwards.
AATATCACAGGGCTACATGTGTATGCCCCATAGATCCGTATGATACACGTCGATATCACAGGGCTACATGTGTGTGCCCCATAGAGCCGTATAATACACGTGAATATCACAGGGCTACATGTGTGGAAGGACCGGCATGGGGAGGAAATTCTGGGCTCCTAATGGTCTCTCTGACCCAGCAAAGAAAGCCAGGGCCAAAGTCCCGGCCGGCGGTCGAAACCAGCTCAGGTCCCGTTGGAAATACGGTGCCACTTTTACACGAGAACAAACCGGCCCGAGGAGTGGTGGACGGTCCGTCGCTCGGCAGCCTGGAGACCTTCCGGCAGATGTTTTAGCCCAGTGGGTCTCAGCCAGGGGTGTTTGTCCCCCTGGGGGGACGCAGAGGTCTTCCGGGGTCCAATTACTCAGCTAGAGATTTGCCTAGTTTTACCACCGGCCCGCTCCTTTCAGCCCGGGGCCGGGAGCCTGTGCGTGCCCGCTCCCTCACAACTCGATCGGGCCTCGGCATCCCGCATTTCCAGGGCCCGGCCCCGTCAGCCCCCCACCCCGCCCCCTTGGTGTCTCCGGCCTGTCCAGTCGCGCTTCGCCGGGTACTTTAATTAAAGGGTCGGTGGGCAAACCTATTAAAAGTTCTGCCCCACACGCTCGGGTGGGGGGGGGGGAGATTAAAGGGGGGGATTAGTGAGCCAAGGGGCAGCACTAATCCCCCGCCGCCCCCCAACCTGCCACCCTTGACTGCTCGCTGCAGCTAAGCCCCTTTGTGGCGGGGCGGAAGCGAGGGCTGCACATGCCATCGAGGGACCCTGGCCTCTGTCATGGGGCGATGGGGGGAAGTGGGTCAGAACCAGAACAACGAGGGGGGGGGGTCAAAGCCCAACCGGGATTTGTGCCCAGCCCCCGACGTTCTTCTCCCCAGTGCACTTCTCCCCAGAACCCGCACGTGGGGATCCCTCTATCTATCCCCATATACACCCATCTATCTATTTAAACTATCTATCCATCCATCCCCAGGCACCCCATCTATCTAATCTAATCTAATCTAATCTATCCCCATACACCCCCCTTATCTATCTACACACACACACCCTCTATCTAATCTATCTATCCCCATCCACCCCCTCTATCTACACACCCCCCCCTCTATCTAAACTAATCTATCTATCTATCTATCCCCAGACACCCTCTCTATCTGTCTATCTCTCTCTCTATCCACACCCACACCCACACCCTCTCTCTCCATACCCAGCACTCTCTGTCCCCTTTCAGAGTAGCGCCCCTAGTGGCAAGGGGGAATATTATGCCAATGAGGGGCAGCTTGTATGGGCTGAGCTCATGCACCCCTCTACCCCCCACCAGCTCCCTGTGCGCCACCCCCCGTCCCCCTCTACTTCATCGGCTCCCTGCCCCTCCCCCATCGTCCCCTGGCATGGGGTCTGCCTGTTTGCCCCCCGTGTCTCCCGTGGCAGGGAACCCCCCACATCAGGGTCTCTGTGTGCCCCCATTCTGACCCCAGGAGCTGTGTGTCTCCCCCCCAGCCTCCCGTCCCCCATGCCAGGGACCATGTACCCCCCCCCATTCCCCGCCTTTCCAAGGGCTCTGTGATCTCCCCCCACATTCCACCTCCGTGCTAGGAACGCTGTGTGCCCCACAGCCCTCCCCCCAAACTAGTGACCTCCGTTCTCTCCCCCTACCCCCACGCCAGCCTCGTTAGCCTCCTCCATTGGGCTCTCTCCCCAGAGCCCCGTTATCCATGCCAGCGACTTCCAGTGGCGGTGAGTCCCACAGGCTAAGCCACGCCCGGCGGTGCGGAAAAGGTCTCCCCGGTCTGTCCATCGAGAATCGCCCCACCACCACCACCACATCCATTCCTCCAGCCGCCCCCCCCACACACACACACCACCCTCGCCTGTAGGTTGGCGGGGGGCGGGGGGCAGCATCTCAGACCGCCACTTCCAGGGCGGGGCTTCTGGCTCCGGGCAGGGGGCACTTGGAAACGGGGCGAGCCAAATGACAATTAGCCTCCGGTGTCCTTAATGGGCAAAGCCCTTGACCCCCCCTGCTTCGGGGTGTTATTGGGGGTTGCAGAAGCCCCCCCCCTTATCCTAAATGACCTCCCATCCCAGGGACGGCCACCCGGGGCCCTCCTGCCCCTGCCCTATCCAGTGCGTCCCCTAGTGGTGAGCCTGGAGCGTGCGCCGTTACCCACCGCTGTTAGCGATAATCCCCAGCATCAGCCGCCCAGCCATCGCCCGCCACGCCGCGAACTAAAACACTCCTGGGCCGCCGGGGCCTGCATGCCAGGGCAGTGGCTCCCCCCAGCCTGGGTACCCGTGACTGTGTTCGCCACACGCTCAAGCTAAGGGTTGACTGGATGCCAGGACAAGACCGGGGGGATGCACCGGAGCTGAGGAACAAAGAGGCGCGACTGGACGTGCTGTGTGATGCCCCGGAGAGCCTGGGTTGGCCCAGAGGCTGGCAGGCACAACTGGGTGCAGACGGTGCAGGGTGGCGCGGTGAAGGACAGGCGTCTGCCACGGCTTCTCCGTGAGCAGGGCTCCGAGCCCGCCGGCCTGCAGGAAACGAGGCCCAATGCAACAAAGCTAGTGTAACGCCGCTGACTCCGGATTCACACGGGGGTGAGCGAGCGGGGAATCAGCGCCTCTAACTCCACTGGAGTGACTCCGGATTCACACGGGGGTGAGTGAGAAGGAAATAAGGCCCCACTGACGCCAGCGGGGTGACTCCAGATTCTCGGGGGGGGGGGGGAAGGGGATCAGCACCCCAGGCCTGGCAGGGGGCAGGCGGCATGGGGATTAGAAGCCCTCTGGCTCTCTGTGCCGTGTCTCGCTCTGGGTTGGACAACGTCAGTGGCTCGATCAGGGCCATTTCCAGCCACCGGCTGCAGACCCAGCCTGGCATCTCCGCGGTACCTCTGCCCTGGCCTGTCGGCGGATACATCCCTGCCGGTGTCTGGCTGGGGAGGCCACTCTGCGGGGATCAGGGCTCTGGCACCGGGCTCACGTCCACAGAGCGGCCCTGGGGGCAGGATCCCACCGGAGCTGGGGCCACCCCAAGTGGCGGGTTTTTGGCTGGAGAGTCGATGACGGGTTGGGTGGAAGGAGCGCGAGTCCTGAATGCTGACCATCCAGGGCCTGTCTCTCCGAGCGTCGGGGGATCCCTCAGAGGAATTTGGGGGGCATTCCCCATGGCCACAGAATTTGCTTTTCCTGGACCCAGCAGTGCCACCCACCCACAGGCCCCTGCCTGGCATTTCACCCCCGAAAATGCCCCGAGACAGCGAGATCTCCGGGCGTCGCCTCTCCGAGCAAAAGCAGCCAACCGCCGCGAGCAGGATTTGAACCTACACGGAGACACCCCATTGGATTTCAAGTCCAACACCTTAACCACTCAGCCATCACAGCTGAATGCCTATAACTGTCCTGCGTCTCAGTGGGGTCATTACCCAGCTATTGGCGTGAGACCAACTTCAGACAGCAAACTACAAAACCCTACTGCTCTCATCCCGGGTAAAACACAGACTCAGGGCAACCCAGCCCGGCCCTAAGACCAGAGCGGAAGAAACCCAGCGGCGAATGGCTTGCGAACGGGCGGCCGGCCGGCGGGCGAGCCCACAAAGCCAACTTTGGGGCCTGGGTTTCGATGCCAACGCTGGCTCGACGCCGGGGGAACGCCCCGGTTGCAGGGTTGATTGGAGGGAGCCGGCGAAGGGGAAGTATCTTTTATTGGCCCAACTTCGGGGGAAGAGGGAGACAAGTAGGTCCTGAATAAGCCGGCGGCATCGGAGCTGGGAGGCTAGAGAAGATGGGTGCCCCAGCGTGAATAGGGGGGAGGAAATACAGCGAAGGAAAACGGGCCTGACTGAAGACGCAAGAGGTAGGCCGGGCACGGGGTCATGCGGCCCAGCCATGCCACGGAGATGTCCTGGAAACAGGCAGGCCCAGGGACCACATCTGGGGAATCTATGGGGGCCTGCGTCCCCCCTTCCGCTGCCCCCCTCCCCCATATACCTGCCGCCCCCGTCCAGATCTACCCAGGGCAGATCGTGGCCTCCCTGTGCAGCCATGGGCTGCCAACTACCCTGCCCCCACCCCCGTGCAGTTTCTGTGACTCAGTTTCCCCACTCCCACGGTACGGCTACCCGCTAGCTGTGACGGGGTGAATTCCTCCCGGCCTGCGGAGACCCCGAGGGAGGAGGCAGGCTCGGGGTGTCAAATACGCGCTAGCACCACTGTGCCCCCGGGACCACCCGGAGAAACCCCGACCCGGAAACCCCGCGTGACAGGCGAACTCAGCCAAAGGACGGAGGCGAGGGGTACGCCGTGCCTGGGCTCCACTACCTCTTCCAGCCCGGCTCCCAGGCTTGACTCAGAAACCCCCTTTTTCCTGGGCGCTAGAGAAACTGGCACTGGCGGCACTGGGGAGGGGGTTTCGGTGGGCCTGATGGCCGGTCCCCGTTTGGGGTCACCCATCCCAGCCACATCGGGGCAAAGGGGAGCGCAGAAGCCAGCCCCAGACCCCGCCCATGGGGTTCAGGCCAGAGCCCGCCCCATACAAGGCTGGGGCAGGGTAACAGCTTGGATTCAAAGCCCCCAGTGGGGCGTTTCTGCCAGAAAACCGGCGCCAGCAGCCGGGGGGCCCTATGCCGGGCGGCCCCATGAGGCTTGGTGCAATCGTACAGGGAGTGATACAGCAGAAAATGACCTGGGGGTGCGCCTGTGGGGAGATGCCTCCGGGCATGGGGGCAAGGGAGGCCCTGCCCACCAGTAGCAGGAGGGGAATGTGCCCTGGGGAAAGTAACCAAACACCACTTGATCCTTATTAGGACCCCAGCCTCTCTCAAACTCCCAGTTACTACAATGAGCAGCGGTGATGTGAAAACCGGGCTTCAGCCCTGCCAGGAACGATGCCACCAGGGGTTCAGGCTCTTGGCAGACGCAGGCAGCGGTGGTCCCACGGGGGAAAGCTCTCCCTTCTCACAGCAATGGGCTCAGGCTCTCAGCAAACTCAGGCAGTGTTGGTCAGGAGGGGCAGCCCCCCTTTCTCACAGTGATGGGGTCAAGCGCTCAGCAGCCACAGATAGTGTCCTAGGGGGCAGCTACAGGTTCAGGCTCTTGGCAGACACAGGCAGTGGGGGTTACTCTCACTTGGCCCCCGGGGGCCACTACCAGGCTGTTGTTCTTCCCCGCCCTGTTTTGCACAGGGCCTTTGTAAATATGACGCACCGTCTCCGGGCCCTAGGCCCCCACCTCCGTACACTGGCACACCCACACGTCCCTCCACCCCTCCCGCCTCCGCTGGCGTGTGGGCTTGGTGAAGGGGGCTGAAGCGGGGCTGCCTCCATGCATGACCCATAGGTCAGGCCAGATTTCCCGGCTGATTCTTGCCTACAAGGCCCACGTGATTTCCCCCCACACACACACTTAATGGTGCTGGAGAATCCACCAGGGCCCCCGGGAAACAGGGCCAAGGGTTAATTCGGCTGGTGGTGAAAAACTCAGACGGTATTTCCCAGCTGAATCTCAAGAGTTTGGCCAGATCAACGAGCTCTCCCCGCTCCCATCTCAAACTGTTCCTTCCCCTACATGGGCTCCTACCATCTTCCCCTTTTAACCACTAACAGGGCTCTTGGGCGAACCCTCGGGCAGCCCACCTGGCAACAGGGCCCCAGAAAGGGAAAGCTGCCCTGCTCCCACGCCGGGGTTCCCATTCAGACATCCTTTCGGCCGCAGCCTGGCCCAGAGGACATACCTCGAGGGGGTCACTAACCTCCTGGGCAAGGATGAAAACCAGCCACGTTTGTGGGTACTGCCCCCCCCCCCCCCCCAGGGCAGGGGGGCACGTGGCTCAGAAACATCAGGGGATCCTGCTTTATGGGGGGCAGGCGCTGGGCAGCAGGCATGGCTCCCCCACCCCTGCCTGGGGGCAAGCAGGGTGGACCCAGGGGCACACCCTGGGAGGGAGACGGCGCCCAGGCCTGGGCAGACGGGCGTGGGGGAAGGACCAGGGGAACATGGCACCAGGGTCAGACCTTTGCCCAAGCAGACAAATCCCAGCTGGAGGATGGGATGCAAGGCTCAGGCCAGTGCCAGCCCAGGCCAGCGGGCACAGGCAGCTGGAGCAGACAGTTCCCACTGTGGCACAAGGAACGTGGACTCAGGAGGGGAGTGGGGGCTAGTGGTTAGAGCAGAGACTGCAGGCAAGTGGACAAGGTTAGGGAGCCGCATCAGGGGATTGGGGAAGCCCATGGCCCACACCACTCCCTGGGAACAGGGGGGCAGCACACAAAGGAGGCCTCGGCTCTTGCTGGGACGTCGCCGCCCACGGGGAACAGCCGTGGCTGCGGTTTATTGTCCCGCCTTTTCGTACAAAAAACACGTTCCAAAAATAAATACTCCGCCCTGCGCAGGGCCAGCCCCGGCCTCCGGGGGGCGCCTGCGGGCAGGGTAGGGTCCGGAGCAGGGCCCGGCTCGGCTCTGCACTCGGCCTGGCTGAGTCCCGGGGCCAGGGCTGGGCTGGCACTTCTGGTCCATCCCGTGCGGTGGCCGGCTCCGAGGGGCAGCCGGCGCTGCCTGGGAGTGTGCGGGGAGGCGGGCTGGGGCCTCAGCCAGCGTTCTCGGTGCCTGCCTCGGGCCGGGCCGGCTGCCCCGCCTCCTCCTCCTCCATGGCCATGTCTGGGCAGGGGGGGGCACTGCTGCCCTCCTCCATGGGCTCCAGCGTGGCGCTCAGCTCCATGGCGTGCGGCTCCGTGTCGTAGAGGGGCGCCAGGTGGGAGGCCGGGTTACTGCCGCAGTCCACACAGGCCTGGGGGAGAGAGCAGGAAAGGCGGGTCAGTGGACCTGGGGCACCCCTGTGATGTTGCTCTCCATAAGGTTTTATGGAAATATGCTTATGAATGTAACTATAAGGTAACTGGAATATGCTTTCTGCAAAAGGTCTCTTGTAAGGCAGCATAAAAAAGCTTATGATCTACTGCGTGTGGTCATCCTATGTATCATTCTTGTATCTGAAACTTTAAATATGAAGTTAACTCCGAGGTCCTATTGTAATTATGCAAAGTGTGGGTTATTAGTGGTGGTTTGGAAGCTTGATGGCTCCCGTTGACTAGAGCAATTGGTTGTAAATGGTCTGTTTACTTGCAAACGTTCCTGGGGGAGTGTGGGCCAGTCTCATAGGACATGTGACCACGTCACCTGATACTGGAATCCATCTTAAACCTGGTGCTTTTCCGTTTAGAAGGAGGGATGGGGACCCAGAGAGACAAAAGATTCCTGCCTTGGGCCAAAGCTAGAAAAGGGGGTGGAACCGAACAAAGGGGGCTGCCAGTCATGAGAAATCCCCTGCTTTCACCTGAGATGCCTGCTGGAGCTAACAAGGGCTGTACCAGGGGAAAGGACTGGACCCAGACTAGGAAGGAGTCTAGTCTGTGAAAGAAGCTTATTGGAACATCTCTGAGGTTGAGATTTACCTGTATTCGGTTTCTTAATGTATTAGGCTTAGACTTGCGTGTTTTGTTTTATTTTGCTTGGTAACTTACTTTGTTCTGTCTTGGAACCACTTAAAGCTTCATTTTTATACTTAATAAAATCACTTTTGTTTATTAATGAACCCAGAGTAAGTGATTAATACCTGGGGGAGCAAACAGCTGTGCATCTCTCTCTATCAGTGTTATAGAGAGCGGACAATTTATGAGCTTATCCTGCATAAGCTTTATACAGAGTAAAACGGATTTATTTGGGGTTTGGACCCCATTGGGAGCTGGGTGTCTGGGTGCTGGAAAGAGGTGACCTGCTGAGCAGTTTTTGGTTAAAGTCTGCAGCTTTGGGGGCGTGGACCAGACCTGGGTCTGTGTTGTAGCAGGCAGGTCTGTCTGACTCAACAAGGCCGGGTTCTGGAGTCCCAAGCTGGCAGGGAAAATGGGCTCAGAGGTAATCTCCACATATCAGGTGACAGTCCCAAGGGTGTCTCTGTGACCGAACCTGTCACAACCCCCCTACCCAGTGCCCAGGGAGCTGGGTGAGTCTGGACCCCCCTCACCGTGACATTGATGGCCTTGGGCAGCAGCCCCTTCTTCACCCAAGGGTGCACCTCGGCCAGCTCCTTCTTCTGCTCCTCCGTGAAGCGCGGCTGCTGCTTCTGCATCTCCCGCAGCTTCTCCCGGTCGGCCTGCAGCACAGCGGCCGCGGGGCTGTGGGGCACAAAGCGTCAAGGGGGGCGATCCGGGCCTGCCCCCCACCTGCAGCACTGCCCCCTGCCTGTCACCCTCTCCCGTGACCTGGTCAGCTCCCCGCTCGCTCCAACCCGATCACCCCCCCCCCACCCCCATCGCCCACCCCCCCCATTCCCCCGTCCCCCTCCCCCCCCGATCGCCAGCCCCAGTCACCTCCCCCCAATTGCCAGCCCTGTCTCTTCCCCTGACATCTGCTCCCCCCTCGCCAGCCCCGCCTCTGCCCACCAATCGCCAGCCCCGCCTCTGCCCCCCAGATCTGCCCCCCGGTCGCCTCCCCGCCTCACCGGTCGGGCAGTTGGTAGGTCATCATGACCTTCTCGTCAGTGTTGGCCATGAGCAGCCAGAGGGGGTCCTGTAGCACGTATTTGATGAACTGCTCGCCAGCCCCCGCCCCGCCCGGCGGCTGCCCTGCCCGCTCTGGCTCCGACAAGTCGATGCTGCCGAAGTACTTGCTGGTGTGGCTGCTTTTGCTGCTGGCTGTGCGGGAGAGAAGGGAACAAATCAGCACCAGAGGCAGAAATAGAACCCAGGAGTCCTGGCTCCCAGCCCCCCTGCACTAACCCCCGAGCTCCCACTCCCCTCCCAGAGCTGGGGAGAGAACCCAGGAGTCCTGGCTCCCAGCCCCCCTGCACTAACCCACGAGCTCCCACTCCCCTCCCAGAGCTGGGGAGAGAACCCAGGAGTCCTGGCTTCGCCCCCACTAAGGCTTTAGCCAATCCACTCCCAACCTGTCACTTACTGGTGCCGCTGGCTGAGGTGCTGCCGCCATTGGAGCCGCTGTGCATGAAGCCGCTGCCCGAGGTGGCCGAGCCGGTCCCGGAGCGCGAGTCCTCCTGCAGCAACAGGTCCAGCAGGTCACTGGAGCTGGACAGGGCGTCGTTGTTGGAGGAGTCCTGACCTTCCGCCTGCCGGAAAGGGGAGATCAGGACTGACCTGGGGGGCTGCATACACACCTCCCCCAACTCTCACCCTCCCCAAAAGACAGGGGTGGGGGCCCTGCCCGAATACACAGCTGGTGAGTGTCAGAGCTGGGGAGAGAATCCAGGAGTCCTGGCTCCCAGCCCCCCTGCTCTAACAAACCAGCCCCCATTCCCATCCCAGAGCTGGGGAGAGAACCCAGGAGTCCTGGCTCCCAGCTCCCCTACTCGAACCCACCAGACCCCACTCCCCTTCCCAGAGCTGGGGAGAGAACCCAGGAGTCCTGGCTCCCAGCCCCCCCACTCTAACCCACCAGTCCCCACTCCCCTCCCAGAGCCGGGGAGAGAACCCAGGAGTCCTGGCTCCCCGCCCCCCCACTCTAACCCACCAGTCCCCACTCCCCTCCCAGAGCCGGGGAGAGAACCCAGGAGTCCTGGCTCCCAGCCCCCGCTCTAACCCACCAGCCCCCACTCCCCTTCCCAGCGGGCGGCTCCTTACCAGACAGGTTTCTTTCTGTGGGCCGAGTTCGCTGGCCCCAGGCGTCCTGCTGGCCCTGCCACCTCCCGGCCCGGCCTGGCCGCCAGGCACCTCCTGCCGCTCGGCCACCTTGGGGGCCTCCTCCATCTGCAGCAGGTTGAGCTGGAGCGGGGAGCTGCAGTGGGAGTCGAAGGGGGGCGAGTTGGGCCGCTCGGGCGTGGTGGAGCGCGAGGCCTCGGGGGGGGCAGGCAGGCGGGGAGGGAAGTATGGCGGGGGCAGGACGTAGTTGGGGAGCATCAGGGCCACCATGGGGGCCACCAGGGGGGCAGGGAAGTGGGGGGCGGGCTCGGCGCAGGGCTGCCTGGGCGGGAAGACGGGCAGCACGGCGGGGAAGGGCAGGGAGGCGGCCGAGGGGGGCCAAGGGCCGGGGGGAGGCGGGGAGCCGGTGCTGTCGGACGCCTTGTGCTGCTTGACGCGCTTAGCCTTGGATTTGCCGCGCCGGCCGGCGCCCCGCCGCAGGCCACAGTGCCCTGCCGGGAGAAGACAAGGCTGGGGGTTAGCAAAGGGAGGGACGGGAGCCAGGCACAAGCCCCCCCCTCACCCCCGGATGCGACCCCCACCTGGCTCTGCGCCCGGTCCCTCCTGCCGGCTGCGCCCAGGCGGCATGTCGAAGACGTGGAGGCGGCTGAGCTCCTGGAAACGAGTCAGGAAAGCCTGTTCCTCCTGCTGGGTGTGCACGGACAGCACCTCCTTGGTGAGCCCCACACGGCGGTACTGCTCCCGGTCGGGGGGCGCGGGGCCGGGGCCCTCCTCCAGCATCGCCGTGTCTGGGGAGAGACCAAGGGGGGGGGGAGGGTCAGCTGGGGGGTGCCACCGCACGGAGCCACGTGCAGGGAGAAACGTTACGCAGTGAGCGAGCAGCAGAGCCAGGGATGGAACCCAGGAGTCCTGGCTCCCAGCCCCCTCCCGCCCCCAAAACCACCAGCCCCCACTCCCCTCCCAGAGCCGGGGAGAGAACCCAGGAGTCCTGGCTCCCAGCCCCCACCCTCTAACCACCAGCCCCCACTCCCCTCCCAGAGCTGGGGAGAGACCCCAGGAGTCCTGGTTCCCAGCCCCCCCACCCCCAAACCACCAGCCCCCACTCCCCTCCCAGAGCCGGGGAGAGACCCCAGGAGTCCTGGCTCCCAGCCCCCACCCTCTAACCACCAGCCCCCACTCCCCTCCCAGAGCCAGGGGAGAGAACCCAGGAGTCCTGACTCCCAGCCCTTCCCCCCACCATGCCATCAGTGCCCAGGGAGGACCCTGTGCGGGGGCTCCCCGCAGCCAAGGAGCTGTGCTTTGTTTGAAGACCGCCCCCCAACCCACCCCCATCCCAGTGGGGGCTTCACCGGCGACTCGGCCGCCATCAAGGAAGGAAACAAGGGAGGGAAAAAACGTGTCAGCGGGAGGCAAAAAAAAAAGGGGGGGGGGGGAAGAAACGAAAATCCATTCGGGGAGGGCCACGAATCCAGAGGCCGTCCCGGCCCCTCCCAGAGTCACCCGCAGGGGCGTCCTGACGGCAGGCGTGGGGGTAAGGGGGAAAAAGGCAAATTAAATACACACGGAGATGGGGGGAAAACCCAGCCACCCCCGCCCCCCGTGATGCCGGCGCGTCACGGAGCCGTGAAAGGAAGCTGTTATGGGGTGCAGGGGGAGCAGAGGCTGCCGGGGAGATAAGGCCCCCTGAATATTACGCTGTTACTGAGACGCGGCGGAGGTGGGGTGGGGGGGGGCGACGGCAGGGGGAGACCAGGCGGCTCGGCTCTCTGCCGCGGCCGGGAACGGGGCCGGGGAGCTGGCAGCCCCGGGCCCCTTCCGCCCGCCAGCCCAGCGGTGCTTCCCCTCCCGTACCCGATTCTGGGGCTTTCTTATCTCCCACGTGGACGATGGTACTGCTGAAGCTACACTGACTGGTGAGGGACACCACGCTTTCGGCTTTGCTGGGCAACGCCAGCGGGGCCAGCGGGGGTCCCACCGCCGCGGCGGGCTCCTCCTCCTCCCTCCTGGACCGGCTCGGCAGCATTTCCTCCGCCGCATCTGTTCAAAGAGACAACGAGGGGTTAATGAGGGGAGACAGGGGGGGCGCGCCGCAGTCCCGGGGGCGGCACGGGGGGCGGGCGGGGGGGGGGGGGGAACATCTTCCCGGGTCGTTTTCCCATAGGGAAAACATGGCCACGACACCAAACATGCCCCAAATCGTTTCGATTTCAAGGGAGTTTCGGCGTCGGGAGCTGGCAAACTTTAACACACGGACGGGAAGGAAGCATTTCGAGGCGGTTGAAGGGTGGGACGTCAACGGCCGTGAAACGTGTCTCCCGCTGGCCGAATTTCAGCTGTTTTTTCCCTGCTGGGCCGATCTCAGTGCCCCGGGCTGGCGTCACGACCCCCCTCCACCAAGCCCCGTCAGCAGCAACAGGGTAATATCCAGAGGGAGCGAGAGGGCGGCAGGTGGACCGGGGAGAGGTGAGGGGAACAGGGCAAGCGGGACGATACCTTTGGCTAAGTCGGCCGCCTCCCTGCCTGCCCGTTGTTTGTCGTCGTCCGAGTTGGAGGAGCCAGTGTACGAGGAGGAGCCGCATTTCCGCTTCACCCGGCTGGGGATGTTGCAGCTTTCCAGATACCTAAAAAAGCCACAGGTCCCAGGGTTAGCGGGGACAAGAGATCCTTATATAACCAGCCGCCCTGCCCCAGAAGTGGCCGCATCTCAGCGCCAGGCAAGGGGTCCCCATGTAACCAGCCGCCCCGCCCCAGAAGTGGACGCATCTCAGCGCCGGGCGAGGGATCCCTGTATAACCAGCCGCCCCGCTCCAGAGGTGGCCGCATCTCAGCGCCAAGTTAACCCCCAGTGTGGGGAACGGCTCTGAGCTGGGGTTCCCGGCCTCTGCTCACCGGATGATCCCGTCCAGGCAGTTGATCTGCTGGTAGGAGTAACTGGAGGGCTCCTTCTGGCCAGACTCCTCGGAAGCGCCCACTTGGCCCGGGCCCCGCTGCACCTCACACGGGGCCTCCCTGCCCAGCCCGGCGCCATCCTGGGGCGTCTCCAGGCCTGCAACGAGGGGGGGACCCGGTTCAGCTGGAGCTGCCCTCGATCCGCCCCCCACCCCACCTGCGTCTCCCCAGCGACTGGGGGTGAGCAAAGAGGGGCTGGCAAACCCACCTCCCCTCCAATCTGCCTCTCCCTGGGCGCGGGGGCCCCAGGGCTCTCACCTGCGCAGGGGGGCTTGGCAGCTGGCGGCTTGGCGCGGGACTCGATAAACACCTGCTGGCCCCGGTTCTTCACCATGTGCACGTCCTTACAGAACTGCTGGAAGGTCATCTGGGGACAGGAGGTGGGGTCAGGGAAGCGGGAAGGCCCCCGCCCCCCCGCTCTCACCACTGGGACCCACTCCCCTCCCAAAGCTGGGGAGAGAACCCAGGAGTCCTGGCTTGCAGCCCCTTCCCCCTCCCCTCCCAGAGCCAGGGAGAGAACCCAGGAGTCCTGGCTCCCAGCTCCCCTGCTCTAACCCACCAGCCCCCACTCCCCTCCCTGAGCCAGGGAGAGAACCCAGGAGTCCTGGCTCACAGCCCCTTCCCCCCTCCCCTCCCAGAGCCGGGGCTCTTACCGGCCTCTGGGCCCTTGTCTCCTCGGCGGGGAGGCCATTGCTGTCGCTGGAGGAGGCCGCGCTCAGGAACTGCTCGTGGGAGGCGTTGCTGGCCATGCTGCAGAGCCCCATGGAGCCGTTGCTGTGCACAGGCTGTGGGGGGGAGGGAAGCGGGGGGGGGGTTAGCACCTAGAGGGAGGCGCCTCGGTAGGAGACGATGTGGGGCTAAGGAGGGAGCATGACCCACCTGAAGGAGCAGCCGATGGATCTGCTCCGAGAGCTCCTGTATGTCGGGCTCCAGCGGCCGCATCTTCAGTGCCTTGGGGGCCGTGAAGACGTCTTCGTTAAGGGGACCCCTGTGCGGCGGGGGAAAGAAGGGTCAGTGCGAGGCTGGGCGGCCCCCGATACCGTGAGGCAGCCGGAGATCCCTGGAGGCGGGCGGGGGGGAGGACGGTACTCACGTGCGCACTTTGTGGCGCCCCATGACGAAGGAGACCTTGCGACTCCAGGGGTTGACGAAGCTGGACCAGCTGGTGTCGATGGTGACATACTCGCCGTTGCGGGTGCAGAAACGGAGCGGGGAGTGGTCGAAGGGCTGCCCGCCGTGCTGGAGAACTAGGGGGGGGGGAAATAAGGATCAGTGTCTGAGATACACACCCCCTGTTCCCCTCCCAGAGTCGGGGAGAGAACCCAGGAGTCCTGGCTCTCAGGCCCTTCTGCCCACGGCCTCTCTAATGCAGGGAACTGACTAGGTAGGACACGGCCAGATGATGCCAGTTGGTGAAAACTCCCCAAGGCCAGGCTGATCTGGCTGGGGGGGGGGGGGGGGAGGAGAATTGCTTCCTGACCCCAAACCTGGCAATTCTTTGGACCCCAAGGAGAGCTAGCCCCATCACCCAGACAGCTAGGGAGAGGTTTTATGTGCCAGCTAAGGTCACCAGCCCACCCTGGAGCTGAGCTGTGACGTTTCAAAGGAAGGTGGAAAAAAGATCCCTGAACAGATTTTGCCAATTGCACATGGGGAAGAATCTCCCTTCCTGACTCCCGGCAGGCTCCAGGCTGAAGCCCTGAAGCATGAGAGTGGATTAGAGTCAGCGTCCGAATGGGGAGCTGCAAATGACACTCACCCTTTGGTTCTTTCCCCCCGGCACCCTTGGGATTCCCCCCACCCACTCACTTTTTTTGTGGATGGCCAGCATGAGCGGCCTGTCCTCCGGGTGCAGGTAGAAGAGGACGGGCGTGCCAATCAGGTCCTGGGGGAGGTAACCCAGCAGGGGGGCAGCCCTGGGAAAACAGACAGGCACCGTGAGCTGGCATCCCTGGGTGGGTCCCGCCGCCCACCAAGGTCCCAGCTTCGACAGGCCCCACTGCCCAGCTACAGACAAGCCTGACCCAAAGCCACAGGACGTTAGGGGGCGGCGCCGGTCCGCTGGAGACCCTCCAAGCCTCGCTGTGCTGCTGGGGGGCAGCCCGGATAGATAGAGGGTGTCTCCCGCCCCCACCCCGGGCTCGGCCAAGCTGCTCACCTCTCGTCCACGTCCTGGAACAAGCAGCTGGGGGTGTGTCTGGTGGTGAAGATCCGTTTATCGGGCGGGATCCGGGGAGCTGTGGGGAAGAGACACGGGCTGGGGTTAGGGGCACAGGGCCACCTGCTGGCCAGGCAGAGGGAGGAAACTGAGGGGCCCCCCGGTCCTGTTCCCCTGCCCCAGCTCACCTTCGTAACCCGAGTGGATGCGCTCGGCGATGAGCAGGCAGCAGGGCTGGCCCTCGGCGCTGTCTGCGGGGCGCACCTTGGCCAGGTAAGGCGTGAGCCGGAAGGGGAAGTAACACAGCTCCCGCCCACGGGCATGGCCTCCACTGAGAAACAAACGCCTGCAATAAGACCAGAGGCCAGAGGAGACCGGGACCAACCAGCAACGACAACCGCCAGACCCCTCTGCCCCAGCCCCCCGGCACTGCTGCCCGCTGCCCGTCCCAGCCCCCAATCCCTTCTCCTGGGTCCAGCTGGGAACACGGCACGTGGGGTCCCCTTCCCCGTCCTAGATCCCCTAGGCACTGCTGGGAACACGGGGTCCCCTTCCCCATCCCAGATCCCCTAGGCACTGCTGGGAACACAGGGACCCCGTCCCCGCCCCAGATCCCCTCCTCCTGGGTCCAGCTGGGATCACAGCACATGTGGTCCTCTTCCCCGTCCCAGATCCCCTAGGCACTGCTGGGAACACGGGGTGTGGGGTCCCTTTCCCTGCCCCAGATCCCCCCCCCTCAGGCATGGCTAGCAACACAGGTTGTGGGGTCCCCTTCTCAGCCCCCAATTCTCCCCCTTCCCAGGCACAGTTGGGAACATGGGACCTCTTCCCAGCCCCCTGCCCGGGAGCTGCTGGGAACATGGGGCATGGGGTCCCCTTCCCTCCAGATCCCCCAGCTTCCAGGGAGCTGCTGTGAACACGGGGTGCCCTGCCCACGCCAAAGGGAGCGAGTGGGAAGAGGGGACGCAGACAGGGTGAGCCTGGCTTCCCCAAACAGAAGGGATCTGGGGCTCGCTGAGATATTCCTCCCCGTTCGAGGATTTCCCGTCTCACAGCCTGGCCCGGAGGGAGCGAGAAGGCGGCAGTGGAGAGGCTGGGATGTGGGACACAAGGCCATAGGGGGCTTGGCACGGCAGAGGGAAGCTGGCTGGGGTTTGCAGCGTGGGATCTGAACGCCGGGCACAGTCCAGTCCCTAGGACTCCCCCAGCGCTGCACCCCCCACCCCGTCCGAGACGACACCCCGCCTGCCGCAGGTGGAACTCACCTGATCCGGCAGAAGACCGATTTCTCTTGGGTGTAGTCCACAGCGGCAGCAGCTGGGGACAAGGCCAAGGGGTGGGGGGTTAGTGGGGGCTGGGAAGGCTCTGTGCCCCTTCCAGAGCTGGGGAGAGAACCCAGGAGTCCTGGCTCCCAGCCCCCCCTGCTCTAACCCACCAGCCCCCACACCCCTCCCAGAGCCAGGGAGAGAACCCAGGAGTCCTGGCTCCCAGCCCCCCGTGCTCTGACCACTAGACCCCACTCCCCTCCCAGAACTGGGGAGAGAACCCAGGAGTCCTGGCTCCCAGCACCCCCCACTCTAACCCACCAGCCCCCACTGACCTCCCAGAGCCGGGGAGAGAACCCAGGAGTCCTGGCTCCCAGCCTCCCCTGCTCTAACCACTAGATCCCAGATGAGAAGACCCTGGCCTCAGAGCCCCCTCTCCCAGGCACTCACTGGCCGAGGTGCAGGCGCTCCAGGAGGGCAGGTGGAAGGGGGTGGTGGAGCCGTAGAAGATGCTGACATCCTGGGGGGCGAGGAACTCGGCAAAGTTGGTCCCCTTGAAGACGTCCCTCTTGCAGTGCAGGACGAAGGCCGCCTGGTCCGAGATGTAAAGGATCTTGCCCGTGACAAAGGAGACGGCCACGGCGAACGTGTCCTGCGGGGACAGGGGGCAGTTGGGAGGCAGGCAGGGCACCAGGGGAGAGGAACAGGGCTGGCAGCGCCGGGAGGTATCCCGGGAGCCAGGCGGGGGGTGGGGGCACTCACAGGGTTCTTTAGGGTGTACTCGGAGGTCATGCCCTCCAGCTCGGCGATGGTGTAACTGGCCACATCCAGGTGGCAGGGCTGGTTCTCGTCAATGGTCCACTGCTGGTAGTAGTCGTGGCTGGCTGCAGAGGGGGAGGAGAGCCCGTCAGCCCTGAGAGCATGGGCTCGCCCTGCCCACCACAGGCCGGCCACAGCCCAGCCGGCCCTGCCCGGCAACCTCCGCGGTACCACAGACAGCGGGCGGCTGGGTCCCTTGGATCCCGCCCCGGGGGCCCTCGCCGGGGCACCACGCCCCCCCAGCCCCCCCAGCGCCCCCTACCTTGGACCTGTTTGACACAGGACAGCGCGTACTGCAAGGTGGCCAAGGTGCCCGACTGGCCCTTGCCGCGTTTCTCCGAGGGCAGCCGGATCTTCATCTCCTTCAGCGCCTTCATCAGCTCCTTCTGGGTCTTCACCCGCGCAGACTGCTCGCTGCTACAGGGGGGAGGGGAGGGCGGTGAGCCACCGGGCTACAGGCCCGAGCTCCCCACCACCAGCCCAACACCCCCCCGCTGGGGGGGGCAGCCCCGCACCGCCCAGTTGCAGGGAGGGGGAAGGAGTTGCCCAAGGTCACACTGCGAGTCAGTGGCAGACCAGGAAGAGAACCCAGGAGTCCTGGCTCCGAACCCCACCTGCTCTAAGCACTGCACCACATTCCCCTCCCCGAGGCAGGGAAAGAACCCAGAAATCCTGGCTCCCAGCCCCCCTGCTCTAACCCACCGCACCCCACTCCCGTCCCCGAGGCAGGGAAAGAACCCAGGAGTCCTGGCTCCCAGCCCCCCCTGCTCTAACCACCAGCCCCCACTCCCCTCTCACTGGTAATTCTGCACAGTCTGGCTTCTCCAGAGGGGAGAGGAGCCGATGAGCGTCAGCCACAGTGCAGAACATAGTGTGTATGGGGGGACTGGGGAGGATCTCCCCTAGGGCCATGTGCCCCCCCCAGGCCCCCCACCCCTTGTGCTCGCCTACCTGCAGCCGCTGGTGGAGGGGTTGTCCTGCTCGGAGCTGGTGCTCAGAAGGCTGTAGGCGATGGAGCTGCTAGGGGGAGACGGGCTCTGGGAGTTGGTGCTGCGGGGAGAGAGATGGGGGCTGGTCAGAACCGTGGCCCTGCTGCCCGGCTGGAACGGCAGGGAATGTGGGGCACCCCGAGGCAGACCCAGAGGGGCCGCCCAGCCCTTCTGGTGGGGGGGGGCGGGGAAGAGATCAGAGCGAGCGTCCCAGGCCCCCATGGGCAGCCCCCCACCCCCAAAATGCCAGGCACTAATGGGCAGAGGGGCCCCTCCTCTCATTCCCAGGCTGGGGGTGCATAGACCACACCTCTCACCGTGGCATCCCGGAGCCTAGGTCACCCTGACCTGCCTTCTAAACACCCCACCGGCCCCACGCCCTTCCACGCCCCCGGATGCCGGGGTCCGCCAGCCGGCCCAGCGCCCCTCCATGCCCCCAGACGCCAGGGTCCGCGCACCCCCTACCTCTTGCTGCTCTCTGTGGTCTCGAGCAGGGCTGAGTCCTTGCCGTTCCCGCTGCTGCTGCGGTCGCTGCGCAGGGAGTCCCGCCCGCGCGACTCGGTGCCGCTGGAGCCGTTGCTGTTGGCGTCCATGTCGTCGGTGGCCCGGCCCTGGGCCCGGGTCCGCCGGGGGGCTCCGGAGCCGGCCCCGCCCACACTTGCCCCCTCGAAGGGCGTCTGGCCTGGCTCGCAGCCGGTGCTCATGATCGGGGAGGAGCCGGGGACATCACCCAGCCTGCGCGGAGGTGCAAGGTTCGGGGCTAGAGACAGATCCAGTCAGAGACGTCGTAGGCTGTACCTATGAGAGCGGAGAGAGCTGCGGTTAGAGGCACCAGGCCCCCACCGACTCCTAGGTCCAGCCTGCCCCAAGGGGCTGCAGGGGGACCCCCCTCCCTGGCTCCTGGGGGGTCGATTGGCTCCGACACAGACCTTCCATCCGCCAGCCAAGCAGCCCCCGTCGGCCTAGGTCCAGCACACTGCAGGGAGCTGGGACATGCACTGAGCAGGGCCAGGGGACAACGCCCAGGGAGACGGAGGGCACGTCCCAGGCCAGCTGTGCCCTCGCCAGCTATCAGCACTGGGCCAGGGTTTCGGCTGGCTCTTACCACTCAATTCACCCCCCATCCCCCGAGCCCAGCCACCCCACGTGGTGGTGGGTGAAAGGAGCTCTCCATCAGACCCCATGGCTTATTACTCATCAAAAATACACTGCTAAGGGACAAACGCTGCCCAGAGCCGGGGAGAGAACCCAGGTGTCCTGCCTCCCATCCCGCCCTGCTCTCACCACTAGCCCCCACTCCCCTCCCCAACTTCGGGAGAGAACAGAGAGTCCTGTCTCCGACCCCCACACCTCCCCCACTCTAACCACCCGCCCCCACTCCTCTCCCAGAGCCAGGGAGAGAACCCAGGCGTCCTGGCTCATAGTCCACGCCTCCTCTCCGCTGCATCAATTCCAACCGCCAGGCCCAAGCCCCTGGCCATCAGTCAGGCAGGACCCTGGGACACAGCCCGGAGGTGCAGGCCCCGAGCCCAACCCCAGATGTCAGCCCCTTTCTCCCGAGCCCGCTGGAGCCGGTCACATGGGGCCCACAGCAGTGCAGTGAGCTCTGAGCCCAGTGAGCCGCTGTGGGTCTATTTCAAGCACCAAAGCCGGCCTATTCTTAGCGCAGCTGTTTGCTCTCAGCCTCTTATTGGGCCTCTTTTCGCTCGGCCGGTAAGTTCTCGCCACCCGGCTATATTTAGCAGCCCGTCCGAGAGACAGGGAGCTAAGCTGCTCTGGGCCGGAGCCAAAGGTTTTGTAAACAGAGAGTCGGCAAAGACGCCGCGGAATGAACTGGATTCGCCGATTTCGAGGCCGCGAGATCCGCCCAGACCCCACGGCCGTGCCTATAAAGAATCGCCCATTTCAAATGGCCTCCTCTGCTTTAGCTACCAGCCGGGACCTGAGCACCACGCTCCACGTTCCCCTGGCAACAAGAGGCAGCAATGGGGGAAGTCAACAGGCGGTTACCAGAGAAACTGGGAATTTGGTGCTCGCGTCCTGACAGATACGTACAACAACAAATGGATTTTAAATTTTTTTAAATGCTTCTTTAGACAGACAGACATTGGGGACAGATGGATGGATGGATACTTTTACTGCTGGATACCCAGATCTTTTGGGTGTGGAAAGCAAGAGACCTGATCCCACAGTTAATGGAACCGAACAAAAGGTGCGGACCACCTCAACTCCTGGACCAGGATGAGCTGTGTGGGTGCTCAGCTGTTTTGGGAAGGGGAGTCTTTATATTTAAGGGGTGTCAACACAGATTTGAGGAGCTTCACTTTACGAACCCAGCTTTGGACATTTTGGCCCAAAACGTTACACCGATTGGGGATCATTCGGTTTACCAAGCGCTTGCCTACACCCCAACTGGCATGGAAGGAGCCAGGGGGGTGAGTGACACGAAGATGTTTAAAAATAAATAATAATCGCACCTTGATTCAATAGCCCCGCATCAACAATGAGAGAAAATTAAAGCTCAGAGTTGGCCCTGGAAAAAAAAAATCTACCTTTTCTAAAAACAACACTAAACCTAACACGTGCCAAGATATCACACACACACACACACAGGCAACAGCTGCAAACACACACAGCAGGAGGAGAAAAACACAACAGCTACGCGCACACACACACACACACACACACACTTATTTAGCAGGGAAAGGCGTTCCTAAGTAAGCGAGCCTTGACCTGGCTGCGTCTGCAACCCAGATACAACCGCCCGGAAGGAGCTGTGTCTGTCTACGCCAGAACCTTGCACCAATTTAATTTAAGGGGAGGGATTTTTAACCGATTGACACTGGTGCAAAGGGCTGCACGGACACTTTTCCGGTCTTCGCTTATCAGTAGCTTCTTGAAACCAAAGATCAGCCAAGTCCCCAAACCAGCCCCCGCCCCAGGGTTTGCACCAGCTGGATTCAATTGGTTTATAACCTGATTTAAGTGAAACCAGCGGCAATGCTAAAAAACAAACCCAAAGGGGTAGGGGGGAGGGAAATGACTGGTGTCTCCCAGCGAAGAGAAAGTAAATTTCAGCTCCTGCCTGTCTGATAAGCTCAGGAAAGAAGGAGTCAAAAACACAGACTGACTCGATTTTAAACGCTTCGCCCGGAAGACTTTCGAGACCCATCTCCAAAACAAATCAAGTCACCCACGACCCCGCCCCCCCATCCCAAGACGGTTACTTCAATTCCCGCCTCCCCAAGTTACAACTCTCGCATCCTTTTTTTCCCCGGTGTTTATGACACATTTGCTACAAGCGCACCGGACAAACCAGCCGCCCGTCTCGCCAAAGCAGGCGGACGCATCTCCCGCGCTGGCTTTCCACCCCCTGCCCTGGTGGCGTTGCAAAACCTCGCCCTACATAAAAAGAATATAGCTTTCCAGGGCTAATTGGCATGCCAGTGACAAAGACCGAGGGCAGGGAAACCGTCGGCTGACACGCCCTGCCTTGGCAAAGCGGGACAGTTGGAACGACTGCTCCCTTTGCACAGAGAACATTTTGTGCTGGCAGGACAGATCCCTGTGTGTCAGCACCAGCTGACCTCTGGGGCGGAGCCCACAGCCCTAGATCCGAAAGGCTGTGCAGGGGGAGGGAAGGCGACGAGAACAGGGGAGCGCCCACAGCCGTCAAGGGGGGCAAACGCACTGAAATCTGGGGAGTCAAATCAACGACTTTCACACTCACAGTGACAGTGGCACGTCTCTGGGGTTCTGCCTCTCTTTGCTGCTGCAAACCCCACCACGGCCGGCCGGCTTCTCTTGGCTGCCCAGGGCTCCAGGGTGCATCCTCTGCAGCCGGGTGCCCCCCAAATGCCACCCGCGCCCGGTGGCTCCGGCAGAGACGCTGCCCCCAATTGTGTAACGCCCGGCGGCCTCGCCATTGGCCGACCGCCGGGTGATGTCAGTGCCGTGTTACACAGCCCCGCACGTGGACCGTAGTGCTGCCACCCCAGGTTCCGGGGCGGCTCTCATTGGCCGAGCGGGCCGACCAATGGGAACCAGGTCTGCCTGCATAATCAACCAGCAAAAGCATCAACAAACCTCATGCCAGCTGCTGGCAGGGCACCAAAAAAAAAAAAAAAAAAAAAATCCGATCAGGGGAAAACAGAGCCAAGCAGGACGTGCCAGGATTTTTGTTGTAAGGCCCTACAGGGCCGGTAACGAGGCAGATTTGGGAGGTTTCCCAGCCCAGGAGAATTTGAGATTTCCCACATTTTCCCATGTGAGAAATTTGGAAAAATTTTTACAAACTGGGGGGCTGAGCGGGGAGACCTACAATTTAATCCAAAATTTTCATCTGGATCCTTTCTAACCGTGTCACCCAATTTCCTTACCTTGGATCCACCACCCAGACCTTGGGGGAAAAAAAAACCCATTCCAGAGATGCCCGATCGAATGGTTCACGGTCAGCAGCTCATAATAAGGAAGGGGACCTGTTGGGGCAGGACCCAACTAGTTGGGGGTTTGTACAGCTCCAAACGCATCTGGGGCAGTCAACAGGCGGATGGCAGGCCAAATCCAGACCGCCAGGACCAAAGAGTCACAGATGGCCCCAGGAAGGTGGGAAAGACATTAAGTAGTAAGCAGCAGGCAGGAATGCCGGCATTGGTAAATATTATTTTCTTTGGCAGATAAGAGATCCACGAACAAGAGGTGCAGGGAAAACACTGCCTGAGCACGGAGGCACAGAGGGGGTGAAAATATTGACTCTGGCCCACGCCGGCTGATAAGGCAGCCGCGATCGCGTCCCCTCCGACGCAGCTTGCTGATAAATATTTGCGTTGTTGGCAAAGACGAGGAAAGAGGAGCACTCAGTGGGCGCCCCAGAGCAAACCCTCTGCTCCCGACACCCCGACGACAGCCCAGCGTCTGCAAAGCCAAGCCTCGCCAGGGCCAGAAACGGAGAGGATCTCAGCCCAGCGAGCCGCGTTTGGCCCGAGCACTTGTATGGTCCCCACAGTACACGAGCGCCGCTCGGGCTTTCAGGCATTTATCCTGGCAACCCCCGGGGGAGGCAGGGCAGGGCGATCACCCCCATTTTATAACTGGGGAAACTGAGGCATGGACTGGCGGCACAGATCTGAGACCCCCTGGGCAGGCTCTTGTTGCAGCCTCCCTGGACCCCGATCTCGCCACGTCCTGTTCTCTAACTGCATGCACTGCGGGGCAGGGGCTGGCTGCCCCAAGACACACTAGAATCACAGAATATCAGGGTTGGAGGGGACCTTAGGAGGTATTTAGTCCAACCCCCTGCTCAAAACAGGACCAATCCCCAGACAGATTTTTACCCCAGTTCCCTAAATGGCCCCCTCAAGGATTGAACTCAAAACCCTGGGTTTAGCAGGCCAATGCTCAAACCACTGAGCTATCCCTACCCCCTGCAAACCTGAGCTGGGGGGGGGGCACTGTTCTGCTACCATCTCCTGCCTCAGTTTCCCTATTGCACCATGGAAAAGGAGCGCAGCCACCCTCAGTTTCCCTTGCAGACGGCTCTAAGGCCAAAGGCCTGGCGCTCCCGGGAGCCCGTTTTGCTACCGATGGGAGGCCCGGGTCCCCCACGTCAGTCCTCAGCCACGAGAAGCGCCCGCAGGTCGGGAGAGGACGCCATCTAGCCCCCTCTTCTCCCCGCCAAGCCGCTCAGCGAGCCCCCCTCTCCGCCGGCTACATTGTTTCCCACCGCCTGGAGACGCCCCGTTCATCTGCAGGGCCATTCTCCCGCCACCCCCGCCGGCCCTTTGATGCAGGGCTCTGGAGAGCGGTGGGCCCCCTGACCCAGCCCACTCAACAGAAACTCAGTGTTCCTGCCGGGGGTTAATTACACAGGGCGGGCGAGGGGATGACAGAGCCGGAAGGGAATGAATGCTCTGAGCAGTTCACTGCTTCCCTCACAGAGCCCAGGGAGAGAACCCAGGCGTCCTGGCTCCCAGCCCACCCTGCTCTAAGCACCAGCCCCCCCCCCCCTCCCAGAGCCAGGGAGAGAACCCAGGAGTCCTGGCTCCCAGCCCACCCTGCTCTAAGCACCAGCCTCCACCCCCCTCCCAAAGCCAAAGAGAGAACCCAGGAGTCCTGGCTCCAATGCATCTCCTGCACCTGGTCAGCTGTAACCGGAGCCCCCCTGAGCCAGATTCCTGATATAACCAGGTCACCCGCTCCGGCCTGCGGTGACTCCATTCACAGGGGCCCTTATGTAATTTTTCCCAGCCAGGTACCCGCCTGGCAGCTCCTTACACAACACGCCAGCCCCCCGGGGGGCTTTCCAGGAGCCGTGGCGGCGTCACCAGAGCAATGCACCCGTCATTGGCCTGTCCCAGGGGGGTGGAGGATGTGGGGCAGGCATAAAAGCGCCCAAGCTCTGCCCAGTCGCCCGCCCCAGGCTAAGTTTGCCGTGTGGAAATAAACCAAGGCAGAGCGCCGGGAACACTGTGTTCTCTTGGCTTAACCACAGGCTGGTCGGAGCCAGCGACTCCCTCCCCTGCTCTCACATGCTAATTTATTCCTTGGCTGCTCCCAGAGCTGGGGAGAGAACTCAGGAGTCCTGGCTCCCAGCCCCCCCTGCCCTAACCCCTAGCCCCTGCTCCCCTCCCAGAATCAGGGATCCCCCACTTCCAGTAGACAGACATGCGCTAGCTCGCTGAAAACAGCAGTGGAAGGGGGGGGGGGGCAAGAGTATGTCTGGGTGTGTTTCTTGCCCATCCGTTGTATACAGCTGGTCTTAGCATGCTCCAAGCCGCAGAGCAGACGTGCCCCAGGCATCACCCCTTCTTTCCCTCCCACCCTCCCCCAAAACCCACTCCGGCACCAGCCCTGCCGTCGGGCCTCAAACCGACAGCAGCCCAAAGAACCAGGACTCATCTCCGGGGGACGAGCTGTGGGTACGTCGGTGGGACCATAGAACGGACAGCAGTGGAGCTGGAAGCAGTCCAAGGAGCCCTGCACGTGGCAAAACACAGCACAGGCACCCCGCCCCCCCGCCCCGCCCACACACCCGTGTGCCAACAAATACCAAGCGCTCCAATAACCTCTGCCCTACTGTATGTTTTATTATGGCAATCTCACAGGCTGACACATGCCAGGGCTAGGGCAGGATTGCAACATTTACAGTAACCCCGACACGCTGGCTCTTTCCAAAACAACCCGTGACGCACAGAAAGCTCGCCAGCGTGCTTTTAGCCGGCCCGGCGCGAATGGTCCTCCATTTCCCGGCACACGCAGGAGATTTGGCGTCCCCAAACACGGGGCAGAATTTCGCTGGCTTTGTGCAAACTGGGGGGCTAGCACCACACGATGGGGCTCTCTCCTGGTCATCCCGAGCTGGACAAAAGCAGGAATTTAGGAGGCGCCTGTTTTAGGAACGGAACCGATGGCGTTTAATTCGGGCCTGGCGGGCGGTAAGGCTCCCAGGAAGAACCCTTGATCCTCTTGACGGCCCAGGGCATGGATGTTCTCAGCCGTAATCCGTATGCCAGCAGCCCATCATCGGCTAAGTGGCTTTTTTAGCCATCCGTCCCCCGCCCGGTGTGTACTATTCCCCCCGCCACACAAAGGTCAGAGGGAACTGGAAAATCCAGGGCTCCTGGCTGACAGACGGGACTCCTCCTCTTTGGGCCCAGGAGGGATCGGGACGGAGACTCTTTTCAGTACCAAGCTCGGAGATTTCCCAAAAAGAGAGGGGGTATTTAACAGGCCCAGTAACTGGCAAGGAGCACAGCCATGGCAAGGAACGCGAGCCCGGCTCCTCCGGGTCCCCAGGGAGCCTAGTTACCCCGAAAGGCTGCAAGCCAGGACTCCTGGGTTCTCTCCCCAGCTCTAGGACAGGAGTGGGGGCTAGTGGTTAGAACAGGGGGGCTGGGAGCAGGACTCCTGGGTTCTCTCCCCGGCTCTAGGACAGGAGTGGGGGCTAGTGGTTAGAGCAGGGGGGATGGGAGCCAGGACTCCTGGGTTCTCTCCCTAACTCTAGGACGGGAGTGGGGGCTAGTGGTAGAGCACAGGGGCTGGGAACCAGGACTCTTGGGTTTTATCCCTGGCTCTGGAAGGGGAGTGGGGTCTAGTGGGTTACAACGGGGGGAGGGGAAGAGCCAGGACTCCTGGGGCCCCGGCTCAGCTTTGCCATTGTGCGCTCCTGCGTCACTACCTTTGACGCGCGCGCGCACACACACACACACACACACACACACACAAAGAGAACAGCTCACGCACAGAGCAAGGCTGCAGCAGCAGGACCGGGGAAAGGCACAAAGAGTTCACGGCCCAAACGCGCCGGGAGCCTCCCCGACATGCCGCTCTCACGGGGCTCTGGGCCCGCCAGCCGAGGGGGCGGCGGGGGGAATAACACAATGACTCAGTCGCCGCCGAGGCGAACCTGCCCCTTTCAAAGCCCGGATTACATAAGCCACTCGCAGCGATTATGAAAGGGGCCCACACACACTTGTCAGCCCCAGCCACGGGGCCCAGCCAGCTCCCTGGCTCATCGGCAGGGGGGTTCGCTCCTGTTCCCCCCGCATTGCGCGGCTAGCCAAGTGTGGGCTGCTGAGATGAGCTAGCTCTAGGATGGGGCACAGGAGTGTAGCATCACCGTCACGCCCCCTACGGGAGCGGAAGTGGGGGGGGGAGACCCGGGGACCCACCCGCTGCTCAGACCCCACAAGCCCTGTCTGGGAGCCCCCCACGGCACCGTCAGTTCCCAATGCACCCTCATCAGCCCATCCCCCAGGCACAACTCCTAGCAACTCAGCATGCCCCCGGCCCCCCGCACAGAGCCTCCTGCTCCTAGTGACCCCCCACCCGCCCCCCATCTGTCATGTCAGTAAAATTCAGGGGAGGGGGTGCAAAGCTGTGTCAGGGGAGGGGTTAATGGGCTGGTCCCATGCCGGAGGGGAAGTGCCCCCCGCAGCACCTCCTCCCACAGACCCCCAACTCTATCCCCCACAGATGCCCTATGGGACCCTTGCCTCCATAAACCCAGGACCCCAAATCCCCATGGACTCCCCCCATCCTCTACATAACCCCCAGGCCAACCCCTCCCCATCCTACAGGCACACTTAAACCCCTTCCCCTCCCCATGGATGCCCCCCAATAGATATCCCAGACTCTCTGCACTAAGGGACCCCTCCGGGCACCCCTCCGGGCTAACTCTGCCCCCCACAATAAAGGATCTTTCCAGCCACCCCTCAGCCCTATGAAATCCCCCAAACCCCTTAGCTCCTCCCCTTATGGACCCCCTCATAGCCCCTCTGCACCCCTATGCTCCCCAGCCTCTCTACCCTATGGGACCCCCAACTCTCAAATCCTAGCCTCTCACACAGCCCCTCTACTCCCTCACCCTAGGGACCCCCAGCCTCTCTGCCCTATAGGTGGCCCCACAGCCTCTCTGCCCTACAGGACTACCAAAGCCCGCCCCCCAGCACCTCTCTGTCCTATGGGACCCCCACAGCCCCCCGACAGCCTCTCTGTCCCACAGGACCCCCAACTCCCAGCCTCTCACGCAGCCCATCTACTCCCTCACCCTAGGGACCCACAGCCTCCCTGCCCTATAGGTGCCCCCACAGCCCCTCTGCCCTACAGGACCCCCCACAGCTCCCCCTCACAGCCCCCCTGCCCTACAGGATCCCCACAGCCCCCGTGCCCTACAGGATCCCCACAGCCCCTCATTGCCCCTCTGCCCTCCGGGATCCCCATAGCCCCCCCTCACATCCCCTCTGCCCTACGGGATCCCCATAGCCCCCCCTCACAGCCCCCCTGCCCTACGGGATCCCCATAGCCCCGCCTCACAGCCCCCC